>NC_077243.1:36214545-36523636 GCF_947179165.1 Solanum dulcamara | reverse complement strand
ATTACCTATGATGAATTCCATGATATTTGATTAAATTACACATCTAATCGAGACTATTTTCGTGAATTAAGTATGAGTTGATTTAAAGTATACAATTATGCATGTTTTCAATCAAATTTCATGATTTTCAAGTAAATATTTTATATATTCAAGTTTTTATCCTAATTTCAAATATAAGCTATGGTTACAAATTTCAATTATTTCCAAGATATGAATTTCATGCAAGTGATGGAAAGAGGTGACTTAGGATCCTCAATTGGTGACTTGGGAACCTAATGACATGAATTGTGCAAGTATGATTTGCGATGTTGAAAGGCTTTTACTCGCATTGCATTAATGATATGAAAATAAGATATTCTATGAATTATGGAACATAGAACAAGTTTATGATATATGTTACAGTATCATCATTATGTTATGCATTCACTAGAATTTTACTTAGACCGAATGAGACTTGAGATGGGGGCTTGGCCTACGAGGTGCACATATAAAGTATCTAATCTCATAACTACTCTCCACCATAGGATTTATCTATATGGGCTAGCTAGTTGATCCACATAAAGCACATGTTCATGAACCGCCTAGTGGGGTAGAGTCTACCTTGAAAAGTAGATTCCATTTCTTCCATTATATGGGGAGACATCAAGATTACATGTTATAGCTCGGATGGTCTTATTATGTGTTATGGTTGTATCCCACATATGTACACTTTCATTATGTACTCTTTATGATCTCAGTTGTGTCTTTCAAATGCTTTGATTATGTATGGTTTTCTCATAACTTTAGTCATCTTCAATTATACCATATATGTTATTTGATCACCGCACCTTATGTTTTATATTGTATGGCATGACCACATACTTAGTACATTCAAAGTACTAACACATATTTGTTACCTACATTGTCTCATAATTATCACAACCAGAACTACGACCAAGCCATGACACTGCGATTGGGATGTGAGGGACCCTAACCAGGCTATTTTAGTATACATCCCATACATAAAGTAAAGAAACATAGTACAATAAGAGAAAGTAACAACTCAAGGGATGTCTAAGTGATAGAAATACACAATCGACGTCGAAATGGACTATATCAAAACATCATCTAAATATGCCTCTAGTGTAATCTTTGATGAGGGATCAGGACAAGCCCATATCTCACCCAAAAATGATAGAATAAATTCAAAGAAATAGATTGAAAATAAAGTCATGTCCTCGATAGAATAAGGACTCACCAACTACTTGATATCTAAAATGACTCTAGCCCCGAAATGCATGATCAGCCTCCGCTTCTACATTTTGAGAAAATGTAGGCAAAATATGTGTTACTACATAGAAGGTACTAAGTATTTGAGATATGCATGAACAAGTAAAGGAACGTGAACAATATACAATAAGGTGAATGACCAATCATAATGAACATGAGTGAGGCTTAAAAGCATTTGAAAACATGAAATCTGATGTAACCCTCATTGAGATGGGGGAGGCTAACTTTTCAGGGTATACTCCATCATGGTACTCAACTCAACTTTGCTATATATGGATCTACTAGCTAGGCCATGAAGGCAATCCTACGTGGACAACATAGTTTGGGACTTTAGGTTGCCATACCCTAACTCAAGGGCACAACTGGCACCTAATTCGAAAACATAGGCCCGATCCAACCCTTCCGAACCATTTGATACTAGCGCATGATAGCTACACATAATCAAGAAAACAAATAAATATATTTTGCCTTAATATTAAGCGCTCAATTGAAAAGGCCCGTGTCAACAACTCTATAAAACAAACAACTACTCCTAACAGTTCGTATAAAGAAATAACAAATTAGAACACAATTCTGATTGGGCCATTGAGGCCACTATGATCTCTATACAAAAGCTGAAAGAAGCTATAGAACAAGACAATGTATCAAATAACTATCAATCCTAGCAACACAACAAACCAGGCCAACCTACCCATAACGTAGCTACACAACCCACATACTAGTCTGCAAGCCTCTAAGAGTAGCAAAATTTGTTAGGGAAGTGCCCGGCCCACCCCAAAAAATATACAACAAAAGTTTACAAACCTCCAAACTCTGGCAGCTCTAGGAAAAAAGGGCTAGCCAACCAGATAGAAGTCAACCCTGCTGCTGACGAGGTCTATAGGGTTGTCTGTCGAGACCTGTAGACATGAATGTAGTGGCCCCAGGCAATGGGGCATCCATAAGAAATAATTTATCGTGTATGAAAGGCGATAGACTATGATCATGTATCATGATATACTGAGAATAATCAAATAAATAAATCAAGAATAAATTAAGCATACAAACCTGCTCTTGTTTCTACATATAGGCTAGCGAAGAAGGTGCCAAATTAATCTATATACCCTTATTAGTAGTCCTCTAGCCCTGTAGGCAGTCACATAGACCTCTTAGGTAACAATATAGCCATGTAGACAATGCATAAAAATATTATGCATCAGTATTTCTTTTTAATAAACTCATAGCCCTCTTAGGCAATAACATAGCCTCATAGGCAACACATAGCTTTCTCACACATCAATCTAGCCCCATAGGCAACTCTTAGTCTTCCTTGGAAACAACATTTCCCCATAGGCAACACATATCCTTCTTAGGAACCATTATATCTCCGTAGGCATCTTGTAGCCTTCTTAGGCATCAATATAGCCTTGTAGGCAACTCATAGCTTTATTAGGCACCAATATAGCCCCGTAGGTAGAACATTGTCCATTTAGGTGTAAATATAGCCCCGTAGGGAGAACAACCCCTTTTATGCAGAGAACACATTCCTGCAGCTAACAACAATGACCCCAAGGGCAAAAATAACAATTCAATAGGCTAAAAGAAGCAATTTAACTATGAGAAACCTATACAAATACCTTCTAAGTATGTCCCACATAGGGCCGATACTAACTGAATTAGAATCTTGACAAAGGAGGGTTATATCCTCTTGAGTAGACAATATCCAAAAATCATGGCTACACGTATAACAAGGATAACAACAACTTTATCATATTGCTCCTAAGATTTAAGAAAATATGCCGAAAGAAGGGAATAGCCTTAACATACCTTTCCATCGAATCCCCATAGATTAAGTTTGGTAAACCTAAAGTAATGCAGTAATGCGAGAATCTACAATGCTGCAAAAATAAGCCATAACCAATTGATAAGGCGTTAAGGTCGTCATCATGACCAACCAATTTTTAACTCATCAAACCAAAATCACAATCTCAAAATAACCAGCAACTAATAATAACAACACGAGTCTCTCAATATGTCACAAGAGAGACAAGTTCTCGAGGTAATATAACAAGGCACATTTCACACCATTCAATCAATAATCTCCATACACAACACATAAAAGTGGAACACCAACCCATGATCCCTCCATAAATTTAATACCATCAATATACACATAAAAAAAGCTCATAATAACATAACAACTAAGCCTCCTAGAACTACTGCACTCAAAGTCACCTCGTCGCTCAAATATCGGCAATACGGAAAAAATTATAAAAACACGAGGGACGATTAGAGGAAACTTACCTTAATCAAAGATTCTATATTCCAAGCTTAAAAATCTGCCTCAAGGGTCAAACACTATCCCAACTTCTCAACTTTAAGAAAATGCAACAAAATAAGCTTAGATCGTAGGAATCGATTTTCAACTTTAACCTTTGAGATTATAAGAAAACTAAGTGTAGAACCTTACCTCAAAGTTGTTCAACCATGTACTTAACTTGACAATATCGTATACATAAAATTGCTTCAACCACCCTGAAAAATAATAAGAAATAGCACAGAATGAAGCTAGCGATGAGGAGAACATTTCTCTGAACTTCAGCCAAGAAACAATCAATCTAGAAGGGGGTGTTTTCTTAGTTAAAACGTGTTGGAACTATCTTCAATGGCTGCTGGACGTTTTCACTTTGAGAAAATGTAAAAATGATCCTTTTTTAACTCAAAAAAAACTTTTAAAGTCGGCCAAACCCGACCAGGTTTGTCCGAATAGGCTACGGTAAAATGGTCATAACACCTTACTCCGATGTTGAATTGACAAAATATTTTTTTAATTAGAAACTAGACTCACAGACCTTTTATTTGATATCTATTAGATCCACTAACTCTATATAAATTGGAAGATATTCACATCCCAAATCAGTACATAAATAAGATCATATCAAAACCTTCTTTTAATAACCTCCATCATATAAGATTTTTATTTCAATGTACCTTCTAACTTCCCTCTAGGAATTTCGATTCACATTATTAAGTTATTACTTGGTACAACAACCAAATTTTCGTTATCTTCTTATTATCTCAATGACGATTGCCGTAAATTATAATAAATTGACAAGTCGAACATACAGTTGTTATTTAAATTTTTACAAACTTATGGGGCATTACATAATGTCCAAAATATGTTGCCCGCATAGTATTGCCTTTATGTCCTAGCTAGTGGATCCATATATAGCATAGTTGAGTTAATTTGGAATGAGTAATATGACAGAGTGTACCTTGGCAAGGTATTCTCTCCCTTCCTTTTGTAGGGATCATCGGATTCCATGTAATAGCTTGCATGGTCTTAGATATAAATTAAATGTCTTATACCACACAAGTTAAATATTAAGTTATGAGTTTATGATAAAGTTTTATAATATGCATTGACCATAAGATTCATATATTTTCAAATACTTTTAAGTTTTATTCATTCTCATTATGATTTTTCATGCATCTTATGTCATATTATTCACGTTCCTATTAATTGTTCATGCATACCTCACATATGACTACATTATTTCATAATAAAGAGGTGGACGACACTTACGACCATCCTATTCATGGCTAGAGTTGATAAGATATCAAGAGTTGGTGAGTCCTTGTCTTATCCAGGGAAATGACTTTGTTTCTCATTTCTATGATTTGAATTATTGTTATTTTTCGGGTGAGTTAGGAGGATGTCCTAAGTCCCCATCAAATACTAGATTAGAGGCATATTTAGATAGTATATGATGTAGTCTAGATTGGATATCTTTGAGTTGTTATCCCTTAGACCCATTCCCTTTAGTTGAGTACTTCCTCTTATTTCAATATATCTCTTTACCTTATGAATGCAATATATGCTAAAAAGGCTTTTTTGGGGTACCTCACATCTCAATTGCCGTGTCACAGCATAAACCTAGTTTGAGTAGTGATAAAATTGGTATCAAATCATAAGGTTTAGAAGAGTAGTAGGGAGTCTAACATGTTGCGCTAAGTAGAGTCCTATTCATTGATGTAAAGAATGCCACATCCATGAATAAGGGGTTATAAAATATCTTAGGAAAGTTTTACTTCTTTAATGATCCATATCATGCAGTAGAGAGGTTAAGCCTTTCCATCTAACACTTGTTCTTTGCAATTTTAAGATTATGCCTCCAAGAAGATACCCTTCTAAAAGGAACATGGTTGAAGAGGAGCAACAAGCTCTGAAGGATACTTTGAATGATCAAGTCTCCAATCTCGAGTTTCAAGTGGCTTTTAAAGGACTTGCTCAAGACGTTATAGCTCAAGTCAATAGTGAGGTGGTTTCTCCCGTGAACCCAAATATTATTACGGTGGTAATAAGAGTTTGAGATTTCATGATGATGAATCGTGCAGAATTTAGGGGTTCTAAGATGGAAGAAGATCCACCAGAGTTAATTGGTAGTATTCAAAAGATTATGGAGATCATGGGGATTAGCCCGGTTAAGAGGGCAGAGTTTTCCATATATAAATTTAAGGGAGTTTCTCGTATTTGGTGTGTGGATTCCGTGACTTGGGATGAGTTCAAAGATGTATTTCTTGATCGCTTTTTCCAATTGGAGTTGAGGGAGGCCAAAGTGCAAGAGTTCATCAACCTTAAGCAAGGTGGTATAAGTGTGAGGAGTATGCCTTCAAGTTTACCCAATTGTCAAAATATGCACAATTCATGGTTGCCTACTTAAAAGCTCGTATGAGCAAGTTCGTATAGGTTGTCTGGAATATGGTCTCAAAAGAGTGCAAAATTACTATGTTGATATAGGAGACGTATATATCTACACTCATGACCTATGTGGAGAACATAGTGGTTGAGAATCTAAAGGATAAAAAGAGAAAGTCCAAGAGGCCAAGGACTGATGGTGGTGATTTTTCACATGGTAAGTCTGGAGGTAGTGGACGTCCTCATTTTTACCAAAAGTACTCTGGCTAAGGTTCTTCTAATATCACTACTCCAAGGTGTGACAAAGATAGGGTTCCAAACACTAAGCCTCAAAGAGGTGCTCCTATTAGCCATATTACTCCTGCATGTAAGAAGTGTGGCAAGAAGCACAAAGGTGAATGTCTAGACAGTTTGAATATATGCTACCAGTGTGGTAAGCCGGGTCATCATGTTAAGGAATGAAAGGTAAAAGAAGGTCGTACTCAAGGCCAAGTTACTCAAGGGAAACCAAAGGGTGGTCAATGCAATAATAGGTTTTCTGCTCTTCATGGAAGGCAAGAGGTGGAGAAGACTCCCGATGATGTTACCAGTATGTTACATGTCTTTCACTATGATGTTTATGCCTTACTTGATCCGGGTATAAATTTGTCTTTTGTTTCCCCTTATGTGTCCATGAGATTTGATGTTAGTGCCAAAACATTATTAGAGCCTTTTTTCCATTTATACTCATGTAAGTGAGTCGGTTGCGGCTAAAAGAGTCTATAGAAGTTATTTGGTTTTGGTCTTCCATAAAGTTACCCTATGTGATCTAGTTGACCTTGAGATGAGCGAATTCGATGTTATCCTTGGTATGGATTGGATATATGCAAGTTATTCTTCCATTGATTGTAGAACTCAAGTGGTTAAGTTCAAATTTCCTAATGAGCCAGTCCTAAAGTAGAAGGGTAGTAATTCCATGTTCAAAGGTCAAGACCTTTCGTGCCTTAAAGCTAGAAAAAATGATTCTCAAAGGTTGTATCTATAACATCCCTCAAAATGCTCACAAGTATCTTAAGAATGCCTTAGGAATAAGCTTCCCATATAATGCATTATCCTTAATCTTTTTGGCGAATCTGAGTTCAGAATACCAATCAAGGGGTCAAAACTGACAGGAAAATAGTTTCGGTGGATTTTTAAGATCCGTAGATCCAAATATAGATTTTTCAAGGAATTGCGCAAACCAATAAGGTGAGCGACAAACCACATTGTGGACTTGGTTGCCTTCATGTCGTGGATATGGCAATGATTTTTTGGCCGAATTTAGTTTTTAGCAAGGCCACTTTAGACTTTTTCCAAATTGTTAGCTAATGAAACTAGACGTTTTTAGGACCTAATTCAACTCTATATATTGACCTAAACTTCTAATTCTATTCATTCTTCTACAATTCACCTACTCAAATATTTCTATCTCTACAAAAGACTCTCAAGGGCTCCATTAAAGACTTCATGTAAATTCACTCAACATCTCCATCAAAACTCTCAACTTCTTCCAAATTATTTGTTTTCCTTACTTAAGGTATGTGGGTATTGATTCATGATTCCTTTCATTCATGAAGCCCAATAAATTCTCAAGTTTTCTACTAAATTAACGCATGGTATTTTATGAGTTTTGTGATATCTATTTCTATTGCATGAATTATGACTGAAAGAATGATCATGAGTCTATTTTGATATAAATTGATGGTTATTGCATTGAATTGAAGAGTTTTCCCATGAATTCTCCTATTTTAATATCTAGGGTTCATGATATTAATTATGGGTATTTTCAATTTTACTTCCAAATGATATTATCTTTATTAATTATATATGGGTTGATATAAAGTTTATGATCATGCATGTTTTCAAGTCAATTAATAATGCATTTATGTTTTACTCTAATTTCAAGTACAAGCTATAGTCATGAATTTTCAAAGTATGAATTATGATTATGTATTTTAATTATGATATGAACTATTATGTATGAATTGTAATATGGAAGGACAATGCCCGCATTGCACTTATGTTTATGCAAATATGATTGTAATGATGAAAGAAAAATTCTCATATTACAAGTATGTTATGAAAATGAGCTACTCTATGATTTCAAACCTATGATAATGACTATGATATATGTAATTATGATTTCTATGCTATGTATGTATTTCGGTGCGATTTGACTTAGCACAGAGTGGACTTGAGGTGGGGCCCTACTAAAATCTCTACTAGCAACCTCTTGTCTTAAACACTACCTGCCACCGTAGGATTGCCTTTTGGGCCTAACTAGTGGATCCACATATAGAGTATGCATGACCCGCCTAACGGGGTAGAGTCTACCTTGGCAAGTAGATTTCCCTTTTCTTCGATGTAGGGGTAATATTGGGATTCCATGCTATAGCTCGCGTGGTCTTATTGTCGGTTATAGTTCCTATCCCACATATGTATGGTCCTTTTTATGTTTTAAATGACTAATCCTATTTTTTACTTTATATAATACTCTTATGGTTTATTATGCATTGATCCTTATGAAAGACTACTTATGATTTTTACTACTTCTCCTATCATGCTATTTAAAATGGCCATTTGTACAAACATAGTTGTCTATGCATTGCATTGCCTGTATACTTAGTATATTCCAACGTACTAATGCATAATTTTTTTCTACATTATCTCATAATGTCGGGATTGAGGTTGAAGATCATACTCCTCTGCATGGCTAGTTAGGCTTCCATATCGATAGTGTTTGTGGTGTGTCCTCATCTATTGGGGATTAGTTATTGAGTTGGTTAATATTTTCGAAGAGATTTATTATGTTTCATATTAAGGGTGAGCTAGGGACATGTCTTATCCCCCGCCCATGTTCATGAGTAGAGGCATCTAGGTGGACAAATGTTCCGAGTTTATGTTGCGGTGTGACATTCCTTAATTTCTATTCATGGTTTAGACTCTCTTATGATATTTCCACTTTTATTTTACGGTATGTATGCTTATGATATGTACAAGAGGCTTGGTTGGAGTCCTTCAGAGTTTCGATCGCTGTGTTACGGCTAGTCCCTAGGTCGGGTCATGTCAATATCTACCATCTTTTGAGGGTTAGGGAGGAGAATTCTGAAGCCCCTATTCTAGAGTATGTCCTTATTGTTAATGAATTCTTAAATATATTTCCAGATGATTTACTTGCTGTTCCTCCCTAAATAGAGATTGATTTTGGTATGGATATTCTTTTGGATACTCAACTAATTTTGTTCCTCCATATTGAATAGCCTCGATAGAATTAGAAGAGTTGAAGGATTAATTGAATGATTTGTTAGACAAAGGTTTCATTAGACCAAACATATCCCCATGCGGTTCTCCAATTTTATTTGTTAGAAAGAAGGGTAGATCTCTATGTATGTGCATACACTACTCTTAGTTGAACAAAGTAACCATCAAGAAAAAATACCCAATTCCGAGGATAGATGATTTGTTTGATTAATTGCAGGGGGAAAGTTACTTCTCAAAGATAGATCTTCATTATGATATTCCCAAGATGGATTTTTGAACAAGGTATGACCATTATTAGTTCCTAATAATGTCTTTTGGTTTGACCAATGCCCCTGCAACTTTCATGGACTTGATGAATAGGGTATTCCAGCAAATTTGGACAAGTTTGTAATTGTGTTTATTGATGATATTTTGGTTTACTCTCGGAATAAAGAGGAATATACTAATCACTTGAGGATTGTGTTGCAAACTCTAAAGGACAAGAAATTATTTTCCAAGTTCAATAACTGTGAGTTTTGGTTAAGGGATGTGGCTTTTCTTGGTCATATTGTGTTGAGTGAAGGGATTATGGTTGATCCTAAGAAAACTGAGGCGGTTAAAAATTTGCATAGACCATTATCTTCTTTGGATATGAGGAGTTTCTTGGGCCTAGCTAGATGCTATAGGAGATTTGTGGAAGGAATTTCATCTATATCATCACCTTAGACCAAGTTGAATCAAAAGAAGATGATGTTTTAATTATCGGAAGCTTATGAAAAGAGTTTCTAAGAGTTGAAATATCATCTCATTACTGCTCCTATCATGACTCTACCAGAAGGGTCCGATGGTTTTTTGGTATATTGTGATTCTTCAAACATTGGTCTTGGTTGTATTTTGATGCAACACGGTAAGGTAATAACCTATGCCTCTAGGAAACTTAAGGTGCATGAATAGAACTATCCAACCTATGATCTTGAATTAGCGGTTGTTGTGTTTCCCTTGAATATTTGGAGGTACTATATTTATGGTTTCCACGTGGATGTATTGACTGACCATAAGAGTTTACAATATGTGTTCAAGCAAAAGGACTTGAACCTTTGACAAAGGTGATGGATTGAATTTTTGAAGGACTATGACATGAGTGCGTTATACAATTCGGGCAAAGCTAATGTGGTTGCTGAACACTAAGTAGACTGTCCATGAGTAGTGTTGCACATGTTGAGGAAGATAAGAAAAAGTTGATCAAAGATGTTCATAGGTTGGCACGTTTAAGGGTGCGTTTGGTTGATTCTAATGATGGAGATGTTCTTATGCATAATGGTTTGGTATCGTCTCTTGTAGAGGATGTTAAGTCTAAGCAAGACCAGGATCCGGTGTTAGTTGAGTTGAAGAAGTCGGTTGCCAAAAAATCCATTGAGGCTTTCTCTTAAGGGAGAGATGGTGTGCTTCGTTATCAAGGTCGGTTGTGTGTACCTAATTCTGATTGTTTAATAGAGTTGATATTGAATGAGGCTCATAGTTCTCAATAGTCGATTCATCAGAGTTCCACCAAGATATATCATGATTTGAGGAAAGTGTGTTAGTGGAATGGAATGAAGCACATAGAGGAATTTGTAGCTAAGTATCAAAATTGCCAACAAGTTAAAGTTGAGCATCAAAGACCAGGAGGTTTAGCCCAATATATTGAAATTCCTACTTGAAAGTGGAAAGTTGTTAATATGGACTTTGTAACTGGCTTTCCTCGTACAAATAAGAAACACGATTCCATTTGGGTTGTTGTAGATCAAATGACTAAGTCGACTCATTTTCTACTGGTCAAGACTTCCTATGGTACCAAAGATTAGGCTAAGTTGTATGTCTGGGAGTTTTTAAGACTGCATGGTTTTCCCTTTTCCATCATAACAGATCGAGGTACACAATTCATTTCACACTTTTGGAAGTCATTTCAAAAGATTGTTAGTACAAATATTAAGTTAAGTACCACTTTCTATCCTCAAACCAACGATCAAGCTAAAAGAATGATTCAAATTTTACATGATATGTTGAGGGCGTGCGTTATTGATTTTAAAGGAAGTTGGGATAAATATTTGCCATTAATTGAGTTTTCCTATAATAATAGTTTTCACTCTAGCATTCAAATGACTCATTTCAAAGCATTGTATGGGAAAAGTTGTAGGTCACTGGTGAGATGGTTTGAAGTAGGCGAGATGGACTTGATTGGTCAATATTTTATGATAGATTCTACGGAGAAGGTAAGACTCATAAGGCAAAGGTTGAAGATGGCTCAAAGTCATCAAAAGTCCTATTCGAATGTTAGGAAAAGAGAGCTTACATTTGAGTTGATTGATTCGGTCTATTTGAAGGTTTCACCCATGAAGGGTGTAATGTATTTTGGAATGAAAGAAAACCTATGTTCTAGATACATTGAACCATATAAAATATTGGACGTGTTGGTAAGGTGGCTTATGAGTTAGATTTCCCCCTAGAGTTAGCTATCGTTCACCTAGTGTTTCATGTATCTATGTTGAGAAAGTTCATGGGTGATCCAAACTCTATTGTGCCATTGGAGGATATATGTGTTGTACAGAATTTGACTTATGAAGAAGTTCTGGTGGAAATCTTAGACCGGTAAGTTAAGAAGTTAATGGACAAAGATGTTGCGTCCATCAAAGTGTTATGGAGGAATCAACAAGTAGAAAGTGCTAATTGGGAGGTGGAAGCGGATATGATGAAACGATACCCGTACCTCCTTCCCTCCACTCATTCTTAAGTAGTAAGTTGTTCTTAATAAAATTTAATTTTACTCTTATGTATCCAGTTCCTCCTATATCATTCATATGCATGCATGCTCATGAAAGTTAATTTTAAAGTCATGATTTTATGTTAAGTTGAAGTTTTCATGTTCCATTGATTTTAAGGTATCATCATGTTCATGTTAGTTACTAGTCCTCCTTCCGTATCCTCACTATGATAAGTTAATCTCATTCTAGGATGAATTTTCCGAAGGGGGAGATATTGTAAGACACCGCAAGTTTGATAGTTTGACACTAAAGAGAAAGCATCAAAATGTTGACAGGAACCAAGTTTACCATCATCTCTACGATCCGTAGAGATTTCTATGACCCGTATAAATGAGTCGTAGAGGTAGTTTGGGTAGTTGATCATGACCAACGTCATAGGAAGTTCCTATGACTCAAGTTGATGACCTTACATATAACTCGTAGATAGACTTCATAGGGTAAGTTTTAAAAGTCCCTCAAGGTCAAGTCTATGACTTCACTTGATGGTCTATATAAGATGTTACGAGTCATAGGAATGACCATAACAAAACTTCAGAGACTTTATTTTAATGATCATTATATGCATATATTCATATAAATTATTTAAGTTGAATTATGAATTCCCATGCATAAATCTACTTTCAAGTCATGATTATAAAACTTAAAGATGATTTTATGAGTTGATCATGAGTTTAATGATTTTCAATAAAAGTTTCTACGATTTAAAGTTAAGATTATGATTTATCATGAAAGTTATGATGATGATCAAAGATGTTATTATGGTGTGATAAGTATTCCTAATGTGTTTAAAAGATGGATTGATAGGCAGTAACTATCTTTCCCTATTATGTTATGATCAATTTTCTAAGTTTCTGTTGAGATATTGACTAAGCACCGAGAGGGCTTCTAGGTGGGATTCATCCCGATATAACAAAGTTAGTTACCCAAGGGAATTCTAGTAGCAACCTAAAGTCCCAACTACATTGCCCGCATGAGATTGACTTTATGGCCTAGCTAGGGGACCCACATATATAACAGTTGAGTTGAGTAGAGATAAGTAATATGATGGAATATACCTTGGCAAGGTAGTCTCCCCCTTCTCGATGTCGTAATCGTTGGATACATGTGATAGCGCGCATGGTCTTAGATGTCGTTTAAATATCTTATCCCATACAAGTTAAATATCAAGTTACGAGTTTATGATGAAGTTTTATCATATGGATTGACCATGAAGTTCATATGTTTTCAAATGGTTTTAAGTTTTATTCATGTTTATTATGATTGGTCATGAATCTTATGTCATATTGTTCACATTCCTATTAATTATTCATGCATATCTCACATACTTAGTACATTCAAAAGTACTAATACATATTTTTCCTACATAGTCTCATAATATAGGGGTAGAGACACTCACGACCATCCTATTCGTGGCTAGAGTTGATTTGATAGCAAGAATTGGTGAGTCCTCATCTTATCGAGTTCCATGAATTTGTTTCTTGTTTATATTTTTGACTTCTACTTATTTTTGGGGTGATATAGGAGCTTGTCCCAAGCTTCCATCAAAAACTAGACTAGACGCATATTTAGACGCCATATGACATAGTCCGGATTGGACATCGTTGAGTTTTTATCCCTTACACCAATTCACTAGAGTTGAGTACTTCTTCTTATATTAATATGTCTCTTTAACTTATAAATGAAATATATGCTAAGAAGGCTTGATTGGGGCCCTTCACATCCCGATTGCCATGTCACGACTTGGATCTAGTTTGGGTCATGATATAAGGGTTGCATATACCACATTATGAGGGTTAGGGATGTGGAATCCGAAAGTCCTTCTTTTGTGTCAGTTCATGTGGTCAATAAGTTTCCCGATGTTTCTCAATTATATTCCCGGTGTCCCTCCTAAAAGGGAAGTAGATTTTTTTATTGATCTTCTCCCTGATACCCAACCTATTTCATTTCTTTCCAACTGAATGGCCCTAGGGGAATTAAAAGAGTTGAAGGAACAATTAAAGGAGTTGTTGGAGAAAGGGTTCATAAGGCCAAGTATTTCATAATAAGGTGCTCCTATTTTGTTTATAAGGAAGAAGGATTGGTCGCTCCGACTGTACATAGACTGCTTGCAATTGAACAAGGATACCATTAAGAAAAAATATCTAATCCCTAGGATAGATGATTTGTTTGACCAATTACAAGAGGCAAGTCATTTCTCCAAGATTGATCTTCAAGTCCGATTATCATAAACTAAGGGTAAGGTAGTGACATACCCAAGACAATATTTCGAACAAGGTATGGTCACTTTTAGTTTGTAGTAATGTCATTTGGATTGACAAATGCGGTGGTGGTGTTTATGAACCTAATGAATATGGTGTTCAAATCTTACCTTGATACACTTGTGGTGGTCGTCATTGATGACATCTTGATTTACTCTAGGGGTGAAGAAGTGCATATAGACCATTTGAGGGTTGTGCTTCAAACCTTGAGGGATAGGCAAATATTTTCCAAGTTTAGCAGATGTGATTTTTTGCTGAAAGAGGTGGCATTTCTTGGTCACATAGTATCCGGTGATGGGATCAAGGTTAATCCTAAGAAACAAAAGGTGGCCAATAATTATCCTAGACTATTGTCTCCTTCGGAAATTAGGAGATTTTTAGGGCTAACCAGTTATTATAGAAGGTTTTTTGAAAGGTTCTCTTCCATTTCATCTCCTATGAAAAAATTGACTCAAAAGAAGGCAAAGTTTCTATGGATTAATGATTGTGAAAAGAGTTTCGAAACATTGAAAGATCGACTTACGAGGATAATAATTTGACTCTGCCAGAAAATTTAGAAGGGTTATTTTTGTATTATGATGCTTCAAGGGTTGGTTTGGGTTGTATCTTGATGCAAAATGGCAAGGTTATAGGCTATTCTTTTAGGAAATTGAAGGTACATGAGCGTAAATACCCTACTCATGATCTTGAGTTAGCGGCCATTTTATCTTCCTCAAAGATTTGGTAGCATTACCTCTATAGGGTACCTGTGGATGTGTTTATCGATCACAAAAGTCTCCAATACGTGTTCACTCAAAAGGACATCAACCAAAGTCAAAAAGGATGGTTTAAACTTCTCAAGGACTACAAAATGGTTATGCATTATCATTTAGGTAAAGCAAATGTGGTTGCCAATGCACTTAGTAGAGTGTCTTTGGGGAGTGTGGCTCATGTTGATGAAGGAAAGAGAGAATTGGTAAAGTATGTTCACTGGTTGGCTAGACTAGGAGTGAAGTTGAGTGAGTCTGATGATGGTGGTATGTTTGTTCATATCGTGTCTTAATCATCTTTGATGGTGGATGTTAAGTCTAAACAAGACCATGACCTGACATTTGTAGAGTTAAACAAGTTGGTGAAAGAAAAAAAGTAGTGTCCTTTTCACAAAGGGGAGATGGGGTACTACACTACCAAAGCCGGTTATGTGTTCTGAATGGGTATGTCCTAAGGAGTTTGATATTGAAGGAGGATCATAATTCTTCATACTCCATTCATCCCGGTTAGACTAAAATATACCAAGAAATTGAGGAGTTTTGTTGGTGGGGTGGCATTAAAAGAAACATAGAAAAATTCATGGCCAAATGTCTAAATTGCCAACAAGTTATGGACGAACATCAAAGGTTGGGTCGACTAGCACAAGACTTTGACATTTCCACTTGGAAGTGGAAGGATGTGAACATGGATTTTGTAGTGGGTTTGCCTCATACTCAAAAGAATCATGACTCAATTTGGATGATTGTTGATAGGATGACAAAGTCGGCTCACTTCTTACCGATTAAGACTTCTTATAGGGATGATGACTATGCTAAGTTATATATTCAGAAATTGGGGAGGTTGCATAGTGTGCCTTTGTCGATTATTTTTTATCGTGGTACCCAATTCACTTCTCATTTTTAGAGATCATTTTAAAAGGTTCTAAGTACAAGGGTGAAGTTAAGCACCGCATTCCATCATCAAACTGATAGGTAGGCCAAAAGGACAATTCAATGGTAGAGGATATGTTAAGAGCTTGTGGGTTAGATTTCAAGAGGAGTTGGGATGATCACTTACCACTTATAGAATTCACCTACAATAATAACTACCATTAAAGTATTGAGATGGCTCCATTTGAGAAATGGTATGGAAGACTATGTAGGTCTCTAGTTGGTTGGTTCGAAGTAGGTGAGATGCCTTTGTTGGGTTCTGACTTGGTGCCTTATTCTGTGGAAAAGGTGAGAGTCATTAGAGAGAGATTGAAAACTTCTCAAAGTCGTCAAAGGTCATATTCTGATACAAGGATAAAAGACCTTGAGTTCAATATGGATGATTGGGTGTACTTGAAGGTTTTACTCATGAAGTGAGTAGTTTGGTTTTGTAAGAAAGAGAAATTGAGCCCTAGGTATGTAGGGCCTTATAAAATCTCAATACATGTGGGCTAGGTTGCCAATGAGTTATAGTTTCCTTTGGAAATGGCTATGTTCATCCAGTATTCCATATATCTATGTTGATGAAATATGTGGTGATACTAGTTCCATTGTTCCATTGGAAGTAGTGAATGCTGAAGAAAATTTTAGTTATGAAGAGGTTCTGGTTGAAATTTTGGACCGGCAAGTCAAGAGATTGAGGAACAAGGACGTTTCATCCATCAAAGTCCTTTGGAGGAATCAACAAGTTGAAGGAGCTATGTGGGAAGCGAAAATGGATATGATGAAGCGATACTCTCATCACTCTCACTCTACTCAAGCCTAAGGTACTGACTTATTCATGAATCGCTTAAGACTACTACATTTCAGTTTTCCCAATTCTTCGTAGGCATGCATGTTCATGAAGTTGAGTTTTAAAGCCATGTTTCATGCTAAGTTTAAAGATCTCATGTTTTATGCATTTAAAAATGTCATTATATTAATATTGGGTTGCTAGTCCTCATTTTGAATCCTTTCTATGATAATTAAATCTCATTTGAGGATGAATATTCCCAAGAGGGATATTTTATAAGGACTCAAAGTCTTAACATCAAAACACAGGAAAAAATTCTAGAAAAGGGACCAAAAGTGAACTAGTTCTATGACATAGCATACGGGTCGTAGGAGTGACCCGTATGGCTGAGGTTGAGGGTGTATATTTTGGCTAAGGGGAGACTTGGACTTGTACATTTTTCAAATCCTATAGGACGACTTGAGTCTATGACTCATCGTAAAATCTACAACTCATAGAAACAAGTCGTAGAGGAAGTTTAGAGACTCAGTCCTAAGGGTTCCTCCAACCCTTAGGACGAATCTCATTGATGAATCATAGAAGTCGCTACGCCTCATAGAGATAATTCATAGAGAAACTTCTGAGGGTCAGTTCACAGTGTCTTCCTCAGACCCTGCAACACCAACGACTCATCGACCTTTTTTACGAAGACCAACGACTCATCGACCTTCATTTCATAAGACTCCCTTTTGATCATAAACATTTCTTTCATAAATATTCATTTGGAGTCAAAACATTTCAAGTCAAACTTCTTTGTAAACATAGTAAAACTAAATAGGTTCTATTCAATTCAACTTTCAAATCATTAAAATCAATGCTATTATGCAAGAGACTAATGGAATGCATCACTTAAAATAGGCATTAAACAACCCACCAATTCATTGTAAAACCCAACTTATGCCTTCACATAAGTACCTTCGATAAATCAACAATTCTATTCTTTTAAGAGTCAATATAAAATAAGATAGGTAAATACACTTCAAATACTCAATAATCTATGCATTTTGAATCATGATATGGAAACCCATAAAAGTTTACAATTTGAAATTTACCTACTAAGTTAGAAAATACATGGGCACCATGGGTGGAAGAACCCATGAATAAAGAATAACATACCTTGGGGAATAAAGCCCTAATGTAAGCTTGAAACTGGAGACTTGTTCTTGATGAATCCTAGACTTTGCTTGATATGAAGAAGACTTTGAGAGGAGTTTTGGGATAGGAGGGTTTTGGTGAATTTGAGATTTAGTGTGAGAATGAGGGGTTTGGGATAACTTAGGGTCCTTATATAGGGTAGATATTTTCCCCAAAAATAACCACACTTCACTGATAAATCATGGTAAAAGGTCTAAAATGCCCTTATTAAAAGTTATCGGAATTGAACCAATGACTTATCCTTACAAATCTTAGAGGTACCTACAACTAGTTGGTTGAGTCGTAGGGGCTCATTTCATCAATTTTCCAAAGTTTGTTCATTCATTTTGACTCTTCAAATTATGGAGTCTTACAATATCTCCCCCTTGGGAATATTCATTCTCGAACGAGACTCAACTAGCATAGAAATGAAATGGGACAAGAACTAGCGACCCAACATGAATAAAATGACACATAAGCATGCATTACCTATATGAGTTTCATACTTAATACAAAACATGACTTTAAAATCAATTTCATTAACATGCATGCATATGGAAGGCTTAGGAAAAACTAGAACATAGGAGTCTTAAACAATTTGAGCATGAATAACTTAGTACCTTAGGCTTGAGTAGAATGAAAGAGATGAGGGTTGTCATGACCCAAGCCTAGGGCCTAGACGTGACACAGAGAATGAGACACCCGGAGGTACCTCACCCAAGCCCCTTAGCATTCATTTAGCTTTTCATAGGTAATGATATACAATAACAAGCGGAAATAAATACATTTCCTATTTGTATCCAAACATACCTCTACTAATAGACTTGGCGGGGGCTAAGACATGTCCCTAAATCACCCTCATGATAAGTATCCAAAAATACCACAAGATAACCAAAATTCTATATATGTAATTAGCGAGAAAAGGAAATGGAATGTTTTTCCGGGAACATGGGAACTCACCAAAAAGTAGCCTTCAATGATCAAACTAGCCACGTGGAGAAGAATGTGGAGCAACGTCGGTCCCTACATAGTGCTATCATATAGAAAAAAGTATGTGTTAGTACTTTTAATATACTAAGTATGTGAGTATGTTATGACATGAAGAACATATATGCATAAGTGAATGCATGCATTAAACATCATCATATGAAACCTCAAAATATTTATTTTGTGGGGAAGTGATCATAACCGACATTTAAGACCATGCAAGTTATTAAATGGAATCTGATAATTCATGCATAGAGGCAGGCTGATGACTCTTGCATTGAGATATGGGAGACTACCTTTTCGGGGTAGTACTCCAATCAACTTTAAAATATTGTTTAACTTTAACTTTAATATTGGATGGCTACAAAGGCCTAGCCGACAAAGGCTCTTATGATGGCACATAGTTAATGCAACATAAAACATTACTTAAGAACCCCTTCAGTCGAGTCCTCATCTACATGCTACATTCGGTGCTAGGGCAAGTCACACGGAATAACATTTAAACATCAATATAGAATAATAATTATATAACTTTAACATTTAAACATCAATCTATGGAATAGCTCATTAAAACCTTTGGTTTATAATATCATCATGGCTACAATTCCCTATTTACCATTATGCTAATAAACCTTGATTTATAAGAAAATTAGGTCTACAATTAGTGATGGTATTCCGAGTACCATGCTAATCAGACCTTCCTTTTTGGAAAAATATTCAAAAGCATTAACGGCCAATAGGGATGGCATACATGTCATATGATAACCTTAAATATTTTATTTGATTCAATGTCAGAATTTTCCTTTCACATTAAAACCTTACTTTTGCTAACAAGCACTTTCATCAATCAATAATTTCATAAAGACTCTCATTCACAAGCATTTACTTCATAACATTCATTTGGAGTCAAACTTCATTTCCACTTTGCTTTGTCATAAGAACTAGGTGGGTTTATTTCATAAAGACCTTCAAATACATTTAAAGAATACTTGTATGCATGAGAGTGATATAAATGCATCAAATCAAATATCTTAAAAACAACCCACCATATGCACTTTAAAACTACCTTTCAAACCTTCATATAAGGACCTTGATAAACCATCCATTTCATGTAAATAAGAATCATCATAAGATAATATAGGTAAATAAACTTCAAATATTCAAGAATCTATACTTTCGGAATCATAGTATGAAAACCCATAAAAAAACTCATCAATTGATTTTGATGGTCAATATAAATATATACCAATATGAGTAAATAAAGTTAAAATATATCGTAATCTATGCATTTGGAACCATCATGTAAAAGCCCATAATATTTCATCATTAAAAATTGAAATACTAAGTTGAGAAAATATTTGGACTCCATGGGTGAAAGAACCCATGGATGAAAACCCACATACCTTAGAGTAAGGGTTGAAGAAATCTTGATGTTTGGTCTTCAATAAGGAGCCTTGAATCTCTTGAGTTTGAGAGAAATTTTTTGAAGGAGGAGATTTGAGAGTATAAGAATGTTTTTTGGTTATAAGATTTAGAAACATGACATTCTAATGAGTTCCGTCGGCCAAATCAGCGAGTTGCCAAATTGTGCTTTAGCTCGCTGGTGAGTTCACCGAATTATCCTATCAGGACGTGCTTTGGTAAAATTATTATAACTTTCTAGTGCGAACTCCAAATGAGGTAAACTTGGTGGCGTTGGAAAGAGAACTCAAAAAAAATAAAATTTTGAAGGTCATGAGATACTAATTCATTATATAATAGTAGATATGGGTGTTTAAAGTTGACCCTATTTTGGACTCATATGAAAACTTAGCCGGTGGAAATTTTTAGGACTTGGCTTGGTGTTCGAGATCCCTTATGACCTTGAAACACATATAATACACTTAAAAGACTTAGAAATTGATCCTAACTCATATACACAACAATAATTCATCAAGTTCTATCCTATACACATACGAAGAATGGTTTGGGTTTTGGTGTAGAAATTTTCGAGGTGTTACAAGGGTATAGTTTCATCATATCAGTTTTTGCTTCCCGTGAAGCTCTTTCCACTTACTTGTTCCTCAATCTCTTGACTTTCCGGTCTAAAATTTCAATCGGAACCTCTTGATAGGTCAAGTTTTCTTCAACATTTGCTATTTCTGATTTCCTCAACATCTCACATGAAATACCGGAAGAACCATGGCTATTTCAAATGGAAGGTCCAACTCATAAGCAACCTTGCAAACTCATGTCAAGATTGTATAAGGCCCTACTTATTTAGGGCTCAACTTTCCCTTTTTACCAAATCGAACTATGCCCTTCATGGGTGAAACCTTCAAATATACTCAATAATCCATATTAAACTCTAGATCCCTTATCGTAGTATCTAAATAAGACTTTTCATGACTTTGAGATATCTTGAACTATTCTCTAATGACCCTCACCTTCTCCAAAGCATAGAGCACCAAGTTGGGACCCAATAAGTTTATCTCACTTACTTCGAACCAAACAACTGGACACCTACATCATCTCCGACATAAAGCCTCAAAGGGTGCCATCTCAATACTTGAGTGGTAGCTATTGTTGTATGTGAAATCAATTAGTTGTATATGGTCATCCCAACTCCCTTTGAAATCTAACACACAATCCCTTAACATAACGTCTAATGTTTTAATTGTCCGCTAAGCTTGCCCATCGGTTTATTGATGAAATGTGGTACTTAGCTTCACCTTAGTACCAAATCCCCTTTGAAATTATTTCCCAAAATGAGAAGTGAATTGGCTACTACGATCCAAAATAATTGACAAAGGAAAACCATGCAATCATACAAATTCTTGAATATTACCTTACTATAATCCTCGGCACTATAAGATGCCTTTACCGGTAGGAAATGAGACGACTTTTTTATTCTATCAACAATCCCCCAAATTTAGTCATGATATTTCTAAGTGTGAGGCAAACCCACTTCAACGTCCATTTTCTCATCTTCGCACTTCCAAGTGGGGATTTCAATGTCTTTTGCTTGGCTGCCCAACCTTTAGTGTTCGGCCTTAAATTGTTAGGAATTTGGACATTCGGCCATGAACCTTCATACGTCCTTTTTCATACCAATCCACCAATAAATCTCCTTTAATTGTTGGTAAATTTTAGTTGAATTGGTATGAATAGAATAGGAAGAATTATGAGCTTCCTTCAAGATCAAACACCATAGGCCATCCACATCTGGAACTCATAGCCAAATTTGGTAGTGAAGTATCACATCTCCCCCTTGTAAAACGACTTTGACTTACTTTTCGTTTACCAACTTCTTTAACTCAACAAATTTTGGATCAAGGTATTGTTTTGTATTGACATCTACTATAAACAACGATTCGGACCCATTTGGTACAAACATACCATACTCACCAGAACCACTCAACTTCACCCCCAACCTAGCCAACCATTGGACATCCCTTACCAAATTTCTTCTCTCTTCATTAAAATGAGCCACAATTCCCATAAAAACTCTACTAAGTGCATCGGTAACAACATTGGCTTTACCCGAATGATAATGCACACTCATTTTCATGACCCAACCCTGTAGACCGCGACTGAGGTCCGAATTGGACCCCTCGTATACATATCTATCAGTTCTGGTCATATTGAACTGTGAATAAAATAATATTATGTAACAGAGCCCCACTGGGCGATAAAATTTTTATAAACATGACAAGGCACGTAAGCCAAAAAGTCTACCACAATATATTAACATATATCATATATCATGTAGACCCAGCTGAATCAAACTGATATACACAACCCATATATACATGTCTGCAGACCTCTAAAAATATAAATGACAATATATGGCGGGACAGGGCCCCCACTGTACCTCTGAATGGACAACACAATTTTATACAGCAGTGGACAGTATCAAAAACTAGGCCCCGATACAATGGAGCCTCTTCCAGTTGAGCTGCATGGAATCCTAAGCTAAAGGACTTCCAAAACCTGTATCTATACTTGCAGGAACGAATGCAGCCCCCCAAGAAAGGGGGTCAGTACGACATATGTATAGAGTATGTAAAACATAACATAATACACTGGAGGTATATTCAAAATAGAGAAGCAAGGGAACAAATTATCAAATCAGAGATATGTACCTGCATTCTGTGAATCACAAAAGCATGCATGCTCAATTTATACAATATAGCCGGCCCTTTCAGGGGTCCGGTGAATCACATCTGTAGGACCATCATAGGCCCAGCGCCATCACCACCTTATTATAACACATCATCATATATATACATACGTACCCGACCCTCTTGTGAGGGGCTCAGTGAGTGATGCAGTGAATTGTGCATGATAACATACCCAGCGCGGGACTCGGTGAAAGAAGGATTATAGTATACACGAGTAGAGTAGTGAGTAACTATGTGCAATTTAAATCATTATGAAAGACTCGATAAAATAAGAAAGTTAAGCTTTTGTTTGAGGACCCGAGTAACGGTGTAGTCATCTCGAGTGTCCTCTAAATGTCATTATAGGCTGTCTCAAAAGTAATCTCTGGGACCCTAGACATGTATTAACATAGGTCCAAATCATTTATGGAGTCAAAAACACCTAATCTTGTATGGTCTTTAAGACTTGGAGCCTTTATATTTGGTACCTCTTTAACATTTAAAAGTTTCTAGGGAAATAGTTCAACTACTGTAGGAGTTCAATATTCAGAAGTAACTAAGAGATGTTTAAGAATGGAGTTACCCCGGAGTTCAGATCATATTCAACTTACAACTAAGACAAAGACATGCCCAAAAGAAGAAAGAGAATAAGCTTTATGTAGTCTGTACTTTCCTTCAGGTGATCTTCATATACATATTTCGTACCCGGCCCATCATGGGGCTTGGTGAACCACTATGGCATCATAATCTCATTTTTGTACCAAATACATATCAAGGGAAAAGAGAGATAGTTGTACGTACTTATACCAAAACATGCCAAGAGAAAGCTTTACATACCTCGTATGAGTTCCTCTTCGTCACGTTTGGCTCGTCGTCCTTTGAACCTATTCAACATGGAAGTAATACGAATATCAACCACTCTTGACTTTCCAGCACCTTCAGTTTCACCTTAGTATTCATGGAATCTATTTCATTGTTCATTTTCTTGACTAGTTCTTTAGTTAGTTAAGGCGTTAACGAAAATTGGGCAGCACCTCCCCTATAACGTGCCCTATCCAAATTTCCAATCACACCCCTAATAACTACAGCCAACCAAAAACAACAACCTGAAACATGTATACAATCAAGTCACACCAACATTACACAATACAACCTCCAAGCGACTTGCTCAACAATACGATATCCAAAATAGGGTGTCTAGCCTTTATTTTGTAACACCTTTAATTATACAAAACGAGGGGTCATGTGGTTTCCACCAGAAGAAAATTAACCCTCTTTAGAACATATTTAGTCCCTGAAACAACACACCACACCCCTGCAGCAACAACTCACAAGAACAACACTTTACTTCGACGACAATTCAACTATAATGACTAAAATTTGGGTTGTCTCCAATGCCAAGCATTCCTATACCATTTTCACGTTTACAGCAACACAAAAGGTGTATAAAACACTCCATAACAACACCATAAAGTTCCATTTGAAAGTAGAAACCTTACCTTACCCGAATTTGGCCAAAATTGTCGAATCTCAACTCGGAACTTCTTCAAACGCGCTGAAATTGAGCGGGCTGTTCGTGTTACTTCTACGATGCCAAAAATTGGAATTTTATGCCATTAAAAACTATTATGTAGCTGTGGTATACCCTGAATAATTAATTAACAAAATGAAATCGGGCCTTACCTCTTACTTGGAGCAAACCCGTAGCTCCCTCCCTTGCCCCTCTATGTTTTTGTCTTCTTCTTTCTTCCAAGTTTCCAATTGTAAAGCTGAAGTTTTGGTTCCATAAACATCGTAAAATACATATATACATATCCATGTGCTTAGGGAACACCGTAGATAATTAATTCACGGAGGAAAAGTGAAGAACTCACATTTAATTCTTCTAAACAATAGTTGCCTTGTTGTTTTGTTCTTCACATTTTTGTTCCTCTCTTTGGCTGAAGTTTTCGACAACAAATGAAGTCCTTAGTCAAAATGTTGCCTTAGGGGGTGACATATGTCATCCCCTAAGGGTGACATGTGTTCGGCCCCCATTAGGGCAACACATACATGCTGCCAATAAGGGGCTGCCATATGGCGTGGGGTCTACCTCCCCCAAGTAGCTGGGTCACCTACTTGACCCCAAGCAGGTGGGTCACCTTCTTGATTGAGGTGCTGCCACGTGTCTCCTTCCTAGGCTGCCACATGTCATTTTATCCTCTTCCTCATGGGTTCGTAATCTCATCTTATTTTAAGAGCCTATGTAATCCGTGTTATGCAAGCTTGGTATATCCTCAAGTAGCTTAGGTATGTAAGACTTCTAAGTTAATAGTTTACGTAGGTAATTCGAGTCCTACGACTCATTTATTGGCCTCCAACTCTTTCCGATTTCTCAAGACTCTATTTCCAACCCTCCCTCTCCCGAGGTATCGCATTCTTCTTTTTTTAAAGTTGGTTGATGTGTGTGGATAGTAGGGGTCTCCTAGCCATCTTTAAAAAGATTAAAAAAACGTTTCAAGGTTCACAAGTGCGGGGTGTAACACTCATGTCATAATCTTTGAGAAGTTCAAGCCACTTCCTTTACCTTAGATTGAGGTCCTTTTGGGTGAACACATAATAGAGACTCATGTGATCAGTAAACACATGTACATGTGCCCTATATAGATAATGCCGCCAAATATTTAAAGAAAACACAACGATTGCTAACTCAAGATCATATATAGGGTAGTTACGCTCGTATACTATTAATTGGCTAGAATCATAGGCTATAACCTTGTCGTGTTGCATCAAGACACAACCTAAGCAAATATTTGAAGAATCACAATAAACCACAAACCCTTCTAATCCTTCTAGTACCATCAAAATAGGAGCGGAGATAAGTCGATCTTTTAGCGTTTGGCAACTCTTTTCATTTGTCTTTCCATAGGAACGTTGACTTGTTTTTGGTCAATTTCATCATAATTTATGAGATGGAAGAGAACCCTTCGATAAACCATCTATAATACCGAACTAGACCCAAAATGCTCCTAATGTCTAAGGGAGTAAACAATCTAGGCCAATTCCTCACCGCCTTCATTTTCTTAGCATCAACCTTGATCCCATCACCAGACACTATATGACTAAGAAATGCCACCTCTTTCAACCAAAATTCACACTTATTAAATTTGGCAAACAATTGCTTCTACCATAAGGTTTGAAGAACAACTCTCAAGTGACTCCTATGTTCTTCCTCACTCGGAGAGTAAATCAAGATGTTATCAGTGAAGACCACCACAAAAGTATCAAGGTAGGATTTGAACACCCTATTAATTAGATCCATAAAAAATAATGGAGCATTCATCAACCTAAATGGCATCATCATATAACTCAAAGTGGCCATACCTTGTTTGCAATGCCATATTGGGAATGTCACACTCCCTTACCCTTAATTGATCATAGCCGAACCGGAGATCAAACTTTGAGAAATGAATTTCTCCTTGCAATTAGTCAAAGAGATCATCTATCCTATGAATCATACATTTGTTCTTAATGGTAACCTTGTTTAATTGCCGGTAGTCTATGAACATCCGAAGAGCCCCATCTTTTGTTCTCACAAACAACACTGGGGCACCCTATGGTGAAATATTTTGACCTTATGAAACCCTTCTCCAACAAGTCCTTTTGTTGTTCTTTTAAGTCCTTTAATCCAGTCGCGGCCATTTGGTAGGGAGGAATAGAGATAGGTTGGGTATCAAGGAGAAAATCGATACAAAAGTAAACTTTCCTTTCTGGAGGGACACCGGGAGGTCATCTGGAAAGACATTAGGAAACTTATTAATCACAGGAACCGAATCAACAGAAGAACTTTTGCAGTAGACATCCCTAACCCATACAATGTGGTATATGCAACCCTTAGAAATCAATTTTCGGATCTTAAGACAATAAATGAACCTACCCTCAACTACAAAATCATGACCCTTCCATTTAAGAATAGGCTCATCTTTTTTTTTGATTTAGGTGACGTAGTCTTATCTAATGAATGATAGTGAGAAGGCGGAAAAAGTCATAAAGGCCTAGGAATTGAAACTTGAATCTATGAGTTCTATAATCTATAGAAGAATAAGCCGCATGCAATCAATCCATCCCAAGAATAACATCAAAATCTACCATGTCATGTTTAATGAGATCACAAAGAACAACTTTGTGCAAAATAGACAGTAAGTAAGTGTCACGACACAACTCTGTAGGGCGTGACTGGGGCCTGAGTTGGGCACCCATACAAACCCTTAGCCCCATTTAGCGTGTTAGTAGAATAAATAAATTTATAAATAAAATAAGGACGCTAGAGAGCATACGGCAGAAGATGTAGTACACGAAGGCCATTAAGGCCGTCACGAAACATAAAAGTCCAAAACATATACAGAACCCACAACACAAGTCTACAGACCTCTACAGAACATAGCTTGATCATATGATGGGACAGGGCCCCATCATACCCTTGACCAATATGTATAAATAAACAATAGAAAAGTTAGTACCAAAATAGGACTCCGGATAAAGGAGCACCGTCAAAAAGAAGAGTGGATGTCCTAAGCAAGTAGATCAGCAAAATGAGCATTTATACCTGCGGTCATGTAATACAGTCCCCGAAGAAAAAGGGTTAGTACAGACAATGTACCGAATATGTAAAGCATGGACTTTAATAGGTAAAGCTATTACCAGAACAGAAGCTGCAAAAATTAGCAAAATCTCCAGAATATCAAAATGATTTTCATAACTACAGATAATTTATGCAGAAAACACATGCCATATCCGGCCTCATTATTGGACTCGGTGAATAAATCGTGGTCGTCGTCCCGTCACTGGCACCACAATACATCATAACTCCAGAGTAGGGAATATCTTCATAATAAATTATATCATATCAAATAGTCATATCATATCATATGTGTACATGGCACATCATAACTCCACACATCAAACCCACATATAAGGCGTACCTACCCCCTCACATTAGGGCACGATGAAGGATGCAGAGAAGTACGCATGATAACAAAACCTAACCCAGGCTCGATGAAGAAAGCATTTTTGAGACTCGATGGAGTTAACAAAATGAGCTATTATTAAAAAATCAAGACAAGAGTCATATCAAGTACTTTTTGAATATCACTATGAGTTATATCGAAATAGAACTTTTGAAATCATACACACGTATCTAGGAACAATAAAATATCCTTTGGAAAATCAAGAAGTTGGCCATCCTAGCGGCTCTACGAATAGGAACTTCGTTGGAATCATATAAAAGTCATATACTTGTTTCATAAAAACCATGCCAAAAAGAAAGATTAGCTTTATATACTTATGTCAAAACATGCCAAGAGAAAGAACGGTTAGCTTTACATACTTATGCCAAAGACATGACAAAAGAAGGAACGGTTAGCTTTACATACTTTTGCGTAAAACATGCCAAGAGAAAGAAGATAGCTTCACATACCTCTTATGGATTACGCTCACCCACATTTGCCTCGTCGTCTTTTGAAACTATTTAACATGAGAGTAATACTATGGTTAATGAACTTTCAATTTCCAATTCCAACTCTACAACCAAGTCTCCATAGAGGTCATTTCCTTATCCATTTCCCTAGACTAGCTCATTACTAGTTCCTAAGTTACCGAAAATGGGGCAGTATCTCCCCTATAACTTCAAAATCCCCGAGATTTCAACTCGGACACCATGTAAACAACCATACCAACAACGACAAACAGAAGCATAAATACAAGTAAATCACTTCAACATTACTCAATACAACTCCAAACCACTAGCTCAAAACTACGATATCAAAATAGAGTTAACTTTTATTTAATGAAATCATTAACCATACGAAATGGAGGATCCTGTGGCAGAAACCAGCATCACCAACACCCATTTTTGAGTAATTTCCACCCCCAACCTGCAGCACCACAACAACAACACACTACTCGACTTTGATTTACCTACTATGACTTCAATTTAGTTTGTTTCTAATGTCAAGCATACTTATACACTTTTTCCACTTCCAACCTCATTCAAGATATGTAATATACCTCATAAAATCATCATAAACTCCAGTTCAAAAGGAAAAACTTTACCTTTCTCGAAACTCGCTAGACTTGCTGGAACTCACCACGTAATTTCCTTTAGCGCAGATGACTTTGGGGTTGTTTGTTAACATTTTGTAGCTGCTTCAAACAATAAATATATATTAATTACATCTTCATACCTTCTTATTATACCCCATATAATTAATTCACAGAACGGAATCGGAGAACTTACCTTTTTCTCCTCTCCAAACCGTAGCTCTTTCTTCTCTCTAGCTTAAGTTTCTCTTCTCTTATTTTTGTCTAGACTTTCATGAGTATAAGATGACTTATAGGATAAATATGAACTTAAATTCATAAATTATATATATATAGGCCACTTTAGGAGGGGACACGTGTCATCCCCTAAGTGGTGACATATGTCAAGCCCTAGGTGTTGACACGTGATAAGCCCTAATTAGGCCAACACATCCCTTCCTCTAAAAATGGCCTGCCATGTGGTATGTCGGGTCTACCACCCTTGCTCCATTTTCTTCCATGTGTCACTTTCTCATGATGCCACATGGCACTCTCTCATGCTGCCACGTGTCACTCTTTTTTTCCTTAGTTGGTTCATAATCTCGTCTTACTTTACGAACCTATGTAATCCTTGCTACGTAAGCCTTGTATGAACTCAAGTAGCTTAAGTATGTAAGATTTTCAAGTTGGTAGCTTACGTAAATAAGTCGAGTCCTACGACTCATTATTCGGTCTCCAACTTCTTTCGGATTCTTATAACTTTATTTCCAATCTTCTCTACTATGGGGTATCACATTCTTCCTTTCTTAGAGTTATTTAGTAGTGTTATATATTATCCAGATCACATGGTGATTTATAAAAAGCTTAAGAACCTTTCGAGAAACTTAAGAAGTTTAAGAAGCTTAAAAAGCTTAAAAATCTTTCAAGAAACTCAAAAAGGTACAAAAGTACGAGTATAACATTTTCCCCCCTTTAGAACATTCATCCTAGAATGTTAAATCGTCTTATAGGGTTTACGAGGATTTAGGGAGTTCTCTATAACCATTATATTTCAATCCTTTTAGGAGTTTAGACTACTTTGGATATAAGGAACAAGTACGGATATCTCTTCTCTACCTCTTTGTAACGTATCTAAAATATTATAATTGTATTGTCCTTATTGAAGCCTTATTCCTTTTACCACGTACTTAATAACTTGGCCCTATAAGTAACACATACATATTCATAAGTTGCATAACCCTGCCAGTATAACTTGTATGAGGTAGACGTTGTCTTTTCGTCTCCGGGTTCATTATGCTTCACCTATCTCATTCACATTGAAACTCGCTTGTCCAATCTTATCATACTTCTTTCTTTACCTTTATTCACTCTTTGATATTCTTACTTCAAATCATAAGAGACTTTGTATTCCTTTTCCTTGGTTTTTTATATATCACAGCATTATTTGTGACCAACGCTATACCCAACATATTGGCTTTTAACCCCGCATGGTATCGTTATCCTTCACATGATCTCTTGAGTTATTCGATACCCTTCCCTAGTCGTACCCTTTCTTTTTTTATACTCACCCATCTTCTAACATTATGTTGTGTAGGGTTTTTGCCAAAAACTTCTTGACACCACCTTAAATACCATTCTTCCCTCTATCCCATTATTGTTGGCTTTCAGCCCTTCTAACTTGCTTCAGCACGGGATCTTCTTGAAGTTTAAACATCCATGTCCGTTATATTGTAGTATCTATTATTTCCATCTTTTCCTTGCATTCTTCTCGCCTGCTTCCCCCTTAAGGTGTGGGGGGGGCGTACTTATACCTTTGTCCAATTTCAAAACTCATCCAATCTCTTTTTCCAATCCACTCGGTATCTTATCATGTCCATCCCTTTCTTCATCCTTCATAAATTGATTCTATAAGTATGAAACCTTGACTAAGTCAAAAAGCGACGAGAACATTTCCATACATAGTGCGACATCTCATCTATTATTCTGTACTTGTGTAATGTTACCCATGGAACAACTCATCCAAGGCCACACTCCACTTATCATTATCAAAAGTTAATTAGCACTTTTAGTCGTTCTAATTTTCATTAGGCAATACTTTTATTCCAACAATAATTGTCCAAGGTTCTCTTGCAGGAGTAGCTTTATCCCAAACTATATCCTTTGTTTCTTGGGATGAATGTATATTGCCCCATTTATTCCTTAAGTTTACCGTCTTTGTCTCTTATGGAATCCACTATTGTCGGGGCGACGTTGTGTGCACGCACCACCCATTTATACCTTATACCCCTTACCCTTACTGTGTACCCAATACCGGCTTCTAATTTTTCCAACAACATACCAAGTTCGCCTCAATCAGGGCCTTACCTTCTAACCATATAGTCGTATTGCACTTTTAAGTTCATATTGTACGTTCCCCTTTCTTTCCGTATCTGCATTCATTTAATCCTATCTATCTTGGGTGCTTCTGTATATTTCTCTTATCATTTATCCCATCTATGTTTATTTTTTAATCCGCACAAGAGGGATCTTATACTATTTCTATATTATTTGGAATGCATTACTTTCACAGAATCCTTTTTCTCATTTCCAAAACGTATTCTGTCCATCCATCTTTATTCATATTATACCAATTATTTCCTAACACCCATTCTATCTCGTTGCTCATCCGTCTACAGCTTGGTCTTTCATAGTTCCATCAATTTTAGAATTCGTATCTTCGGCTATGCATGTCATGACCTATTGTTACACTGTCATCTCAATTTCTTCTTGCTTACTCCTTTCAGTTACTCTTTCTTTCCTTGTGCTCGCTATCATTTCCGATATCGCATAATCTTTATTCGCAACTTTCCCTACGGAACTTTCTCACTAGGCTTTACTTATTTTTATAACGATTATCATTATATTTACATCATATCCTATTTGTATTCCACCCTATAGTATAATACTTCTTAACCTTTTTCACAATTCTTACTATGGGTTACTTACCCTTCCTAGTTGTCTTATCCTTAATATCTCCAAACTGTCCTTTTAATACTTCATATCGATCACAATTTTGTTTCCCTTGCATTCTTGTCTTAATCATACTGTTACTCCTTTTTAATTATAGCTCATCATAGTTTATCCATGTGTATCGATTCCGTCGGTGCCTTAATATATCATTCTATCCAGAAGTAATAGTCTTCTTTAAATCATCTCCCTTGGGTAACAAGTCTCTTCCAACTTTGGTTTACCATATCAATATCGACCTCCTAGTTTCTATTGCCTTCAATTCAGAAATTAACTTATTTATCGAGGTCAGCCATACTCATGGTTTATCCAAATCTCATCATTATTGTGGGCACGACCTTTCAAGACATATTACAGCCCTGTATCTCATTCTCTTTTTATTTCTAAAAAAAATTAGGCAGAGTTTCCTCTATATTTCTTACTATCTCAAACCTGCATTCAGAAAATACCAACAATACCTCACTGGACCAACATGTATAAAGATACATATATATGTATCATATCACATCATAACATAGCCACACAGGGCACCCATAATCAATAGTATGAAAATGGACTTACATCGTACGTCCACTAGAACTTCCCCTATTACACTTTCTTGTCTACTCTTCCTTTCACTTTACAACTTTACATTTCAGTTCTACTTCAATACTTTACCCAATAGATATATTTTATGCCTTTTCTTACCAGCGTTCCTTGTGACTTCCAATATCGTCAGTCACTTCCTTCCATTGCTATCATCCTTCTGTTAACATCCAAGGTTAATATAAGGAGTTTATCTATGACTCGGATTTATCATACGATCTTAGATATGAAACAAAGGTAACATCTTAAATGTCCTTTAGCCTCCTGTTTATAGATGTGGCATGCAACACATCGATAAACACGACTCTACTAGACACAGTCTATAGACATTCCGAGGAAGGACCACTCTGATACAACTTTTATCACAAACCAACTCCGTAGGCCGTGACTAGTGTCCTAGTTGGGCGCCCATATATACCCTTAGCCCCACTTAGCGTGTTAGCAAAATAAAAAAATGTAGAAATCAAATGAGGATGCCCATAGAAAATATACAAAACCCACAACACAAGTCAATAAACCTCTACAAAACATAGCCTGATCATATGATGGGACAGAGCCCCATCATACCCTTGACCAACGTGTACAAATATGGAATAGAAAAGTTAGTACCAAAATAAATCTCCACATAAAGGAGCACCGTCGAATAGCATAGTAGATGTCCTAAGCAAGTGGATCAGCAAAAATAGTGTCTGTACCTGCGGGCATATAACGCAGCCCACGAAGAAAGGGGGTCAGTATGGACAATGTACCGAGTATGTAAAACATGGACTTTAATAGGTAAAGTCATTACCAGAACAGAAGGTGCAAAAATGAACAAAATATCCAGAATATCAAAATGATTTTCACAACCACAGATAATTTATACAGAAAAACACAAGCCATATCCAGCCCCATTATGGGACTCAGTGAACAAATCGTGGTCGCTGTCCCATCACTGGCGCCACAACACATCATAACTCTAGAGTAGGGAATATCTCCATAATAAAATCATATCATATCAGATAGTCATATCAGATCATATCATATGTGTACATGGCACATCATAACTCTACATATCAAACCCATGTACAGGGCGTACCTGCCCCCTCACGTTAGGGCATGGTGAACGATGCAGAAAAGTATGCACGATAATAAAACCTGACTCCGGCTCGGTGAAGGAAGAATTGAGGCATCCACGAGTGGAGTAGTGAGAAACTAAATGCACTTTAAATCATTTTTGAGACTCGATTGAGTTAACAAAATGAGCTATTATTCAAAAATCAAGACAAGAGTCGTATCAAGTACTTTTTGAATATCACTATGAGTTATATCTAAATAGAACTTTTGGAATCATCTACACGTATCTAGGCACGATAAAATATCCTTTAGAAAATAAAGAAGTTGGCCATCCTAGTGGCTCTACGAATAGGAACTTCCTTGGAATCATATAAACGTCATATACTTATTTCATAAAAACCATGCCAAAAAGGAAGATTAGCGTTATATACTTATGTCAAAATATGCCAAGAGAAAGAACGGTTAGCTTTACATACTTATGCCAAAGACATGCTAAAAGAAGGAACGATTAGCTCTATATACTTATGCCAAAAACATGCAAAGAGAAAGAAGGTAGCTTCACATACCTCTTATGGATTACACTCACACACGTTTGCCTCGTCGTCTTTTGAACCTATTTAACATGAGAACAATACTATGGTTAATGTCCTTTAACTTTACAATTCTAACTCTTCAACCAAGTCTCCATAGAGGTTATTTCCTTATCTATTTCCCTCGACTAGTTCATTACTAGTTCCTAAGTTACCAAAAATAGGGCAGCATCTCCCCTATAACTTCAACATCTCCGAGATTTCAACTCAGCCATCATATCAACAACCATACCAAAAACAACAAACAGAATCATATATACAAGTAAATCACTTCAACATTACTCAATACAACTCCAAACCACTAGCTCAAAACTACGATATCAAAATAAAGTTTTTAACCTTTATTTCGTAAAATCTTTAACCATACGAAATGGAGAGTCATGTGGCTGCAACAAGCATCACCCACACCCCTTTTAGAGTACTTTACATCCCTTCAACATGCAATTAAACCACCCCCAACCTGCACCACCACAACAACAACACACTACTCGACTTCGATTTACCTACTACAACTTCAATTTAGTTTGTTTCTAACATCAAGCATACTTATACACTTTTTCCAATTCCAACCTCATTCAAGACATGTAATATACCTCATAACATCATTATAAACTCCAGTTCGAAATGGAAACCTTTACCGTTCCCAAAACTCACAAAAACTTGTCGGAACTCGCCTCGGAATTTCCTTTAGCGCAGCTCAAACTTCGGGGCTATTTGTTAACGTTTTAGGGATGCTCCAAACCATAAATTATATTAATAAAAATTTAATACCTTCTTAGTATATCCCATATCATTAATTTATTCTCCTCCCAAAACCGTATCTCTTTCTTCTCTCTAGCTTAAGTTTCGCTTCCCTTCTTTTTGTCTAGAACTTTCTTGGAGATAAGATGAGTTATAGAATAAAGATGAAATTAAAATAATAAAATTTATATATATATATATATATATATATATATATATATATATATATATATATATAGGCCACTTTAGGAGGCGACACATGTCATCCCCTAAGTGGTGACAGATGTCAAGCCCTAGGTGTTGACACGTGTCAAGTCCTCATTGGGCCAACACATCCCTTCCTCCAATTATGGGCTGCCACATGGCATGTGGGGGTCCACCACCCTTTCTCCAGTTGCTTCCATGTGTCACTCTCTCATGATGCCATATGGCACTCTCTCATGCTGCCACATGGCACTCTCTTTTCCCCCTAGTGGGTTCGTAATCTCGTCTTACTTTATGAACCTATATAATCCTTGCTACGTAAGCTTTGTATGAAATCAAGTAGGTTAAGTATGTAAGATTTCCAAGTTGGTAGCTTATGTAAATAAGTCTCTTCCTACGACTCATTATTCGGTCTCCAACTTCTTTCGGATTCTTATAACTCTATTTCTAATTTTCTCTACTATGGACTATCATATTCTCCCTTTCTTAGAGTTGTTTGATAGCGTTATAGATTATCCGGCTAACATGGTGACTCATAAGAAGCTTAAGAACCTTTAAAAAAACTTAAGAAGTTTAAGAAACTTAAGAATCTTAAAAATCTTTCAATAAACTAAAAAAGGTACAAAAGGTACAAAAGTCTTTCAAGATACAAAAGTACGGGGTATAATAGTAAGGTTCTAATAACATTTTGAGTAGCACATAAAACCTATTAGCAAGGAATGGAGTTAGAAATGAAAAATTGTCACCTGGATATAACAATACATAAACCTCAAAACCAAAGACCTTTCACAGATCGATAACAACATTGGGCACTTCTTCAACTTCTTGTCTCCCATACAAGTCATAGAATTGGTCGGTACATTGGCCACTCCTTTGAGCTTATGGACCATGAGAAATTTTTCCTTCAGTAATACCACCACAACCTCTACAATCAATTTCTTGGTGACCTAGTTTACCAAACTTGAAGCACACATTGAACTAGATATGTATTCGCGAGTCTTCCCACATTTCTTGCAAATGGGGAAAGTTGAGCCCCAACATTCTCCCTTGGAACCATCGGATTAGGACCTTGTCCTTGTTGAATCATGGAAGAAGAGTATTAATGGAACCTTTCCCCATAAATCATTGCCCACTTTGGACCTTTTCGCCATCACTATAATTGAACGTTTTGTGATTGAACCCTACACCATCAACCCTATCCTTCTTGAACCCTCTTGGACTTTCCCTCAAATTTTCTTCCTCAATTTATTCCACATATGTCATGAGTTGGGAGATGTCTATATCTTTGAACAACATGGTTGTCTTTCATTCCTTGGACACCAAGATGAATTCGCTCATTCTTGCCCCTGAATTGGAGACCATGAAAGGAGCATACTTAGAAAATTTAGTGAATTTGAGGGCATACTCCCTCATATTCATACTCCCTTGGTGAATATTGATGAAGTATTGAATCTTTGTCTCCTTTAGCTCCAAAGGAAAGAAGCGATCTTAGAAGGCACTGTTGAACTCTTCCTATTCAATGGGTCACATATCTTTCCTCCTCTCAACAACCTATTTCTCATACCAAACCCTCACTATGCTCTTAAGTTTATAGACCACTACCTGAACCTTTCCATTTGGAGGTCCTCACGTAATAGCCACAATTCAATAAAATTCCTCAATAAACTCCACTGGGTCCTCATCTACCTTCGAATTACCATATTTTGGTAGACTCATTCTCTTGATGTCACAAATCCTAGAAGACGGAGTGGGAACTTGAGGAGGAGGTGCAATGCCTTATTTAGTTTTGTTGTCTATGGCTTTGGCCAACAAAGTGATGATGTTACGGAACTCCACATGTGTAACTCCTTTTTCATAATGTGGAGCCTCGAGAAGCGGAGGAGCTTGTTCCTTATCATAAGCCATTGCTCTAGGTGGAGGTACCATTCTTGGAGGCATGATCTAGATGAAACAAAATGTTTCATTATTAGAAGAAGTCTTAGGATGACTCTAGGGAATGACATGAATTTTAAAACAAGTAAAATCTTTCCTAAATGCCCCATAGCCTCCTATTCATAGTTATGGCGTGCTTCACAATCATGAACAAGACCCTATTTGACGCAGTATGTTGGACTCTGAGGACCATTCAAGACCCAAGCATAGATCCTAGATGTGAGATGATGAATGAAGGACCCAAAGATACCTCACTCAAGATTCTAAGCATTCATTTATTCTTTCATAGGTAAAGAAAAACAACAATAAGCAAAAATAAATGGGGAAAACAAGACTAAGGGATTTGTTTTAATAAGAACCATAATAGTCAAACTTCATTTACATATGTCCAACAGTACCTCTATATTATAGACTTGGTGGGGCTAAGATATATCCCTAGCTCACCCAAAATAAAGTAGAATGAAATACCATAACAAGCATCTAATGTCTCAATATATCATATGCTAGAAAGATAAAGGAATAGTGTTCCCAAAACATAGGAACTCATCAAATATAGCCTTCAATAAATCCAACTAGCCATGTGGCGTAGTGTAAGGAGGAAATTCGGTCCCTATGTGGTTATATCACGTAGATAAAAGAGTATGCATTTGTACTTTGAATGTACTATGTATATAGGCAGTGAATATACAATGAAAATAATAAAACATTATAAGGCAAAGTACATGGGTAGATGCATGCATGATACATCAAGTAAATAGCATTTGAAACCTTCAATAGTGGGAAGATAACCTTAACCGACATTAAGACCATGCGAGCTATTACATGAAATCCAACATAGCCCCCTACATTGGCATGAGGAAACTACTCGTAGGGTAGAGCTCTATCAAATTTCGTTCATTTCTTTATCTATAACTTTAGATGGCCAAACGTGGATCCACTAGCCTAGGTAACAAGGGCTCCTATGTTGGCATGTAATTAATGAGACACGGGTTGCTACTAGGATTCCCTTAACAAATCCTACATCAATGCCTTATTCGGTTGTAAGTCAATCCCTAGGAATGGTTTAATACTTCAAAACAATTATAGCATATAGCTTCAGAATTCTAAATCATATTTGGTGGAATTGCTCATTAAAACATTTACTGATTTAAATATGTGAGAATTATCCTTATCACATGAAGAATGCTTCGTTCATATCATAACATCATTCTTTTATTTCATAAGGCTCACTTTTGATCATAGACATTGCTTTCAAAAAGATTCATTAAGAGTCAAAAGATTTTAAGCCAAGCTTCATTAAAAACATAGTAATATTAGGTGGGTTCTATTCAATTCAACTTTCAAATCACTAAAATTAATGCTAGCATGCATGAGAGTAATGGAAAGCATTCTTTAAACAACTAACCAATTTATTGTAAAACTCTTCTTATGACTTCACATAATGACCTTTGATAAATGAACAATTCTATGCATTTAAGAGCCAATATATGCTAATAAGCTAAATACACTTGAAATACTCAATAATCTATGGATTTGGAATCATGATATAAAAATCCATAAAAGATAACAATTTGAAATTTAGTACTTACTTAGAAAATACTTGAGCTCCATAGGTAGAACAAACCATGAATAAAGACCCACATACCTTGGGGAATAAAGTCCTAATGCAAGCTTGAAAATGGAAGCTTGTTCTTCATGAATCCTCGACTTTGCTAGAGATGAAGAAGATTTTATATGAGTTTTGGGACAGCAGGGTTTTGGTGAATTTGAGACTTAGTATGAGAATGGGGGGTTCAGAATAGCTTAGGGATGTCCATATTTCACTGATAAATCATGGGAAAGGACTAAAATGCCCTTATTAAAACTTACCAAAATTGAACCCTACGACTCACATTACGAATCTTTCCTACCGGTTCTGAGCAAATCCTAAGGACTGAGTCTCTCAAGTTTCTTATACGACTCGTCTCTATGAGTTGGAAATAGTTTTAGGAATCATAGAAAAACCTCGTCCTAAAGGGCCTGAGGCACCCTGAGGATTGAGTCTCTAAACCTCATCTATGACTCGTCTGTACTAGTCGTCATGGGAGGAAAGAGTCTTCAACTTTATTCATCGGATCTCCTTGACCCTTGATCCATTTCCCAACCTCCACATCACTTCTACTAGCCAGTCCTACGACTTGTAGGTTGAGTGGTAGGGGCTCATTCACTTCATTTTCCAACGTTTGTTCCTTCATTTCGACTTTTTGACTTACGGGGTCTTACATCCGCACTACAAAAACAAAAACTAAGATCAATTAATGTTGTTTGTAGGATACGTAAAAGTGAAATCTTTTATAATTAGTCAATTAAATGCCAAAGCAGATTCAAATTAAAAAAATAAAAGATACAACTTCTACTTGATGGACTATTTCTATTATTTTAAGTTTGTAATTCATATAGCTATAATCATGTATGATTAACACATCAAAACTTTTACTAATAACTCATTGAGTTTCAACAAATAGAATTTTTTCAAATTTAATTATAAAAAATGAAGCTTGGTTCAACTTTAAAATAAGAATACTTGACCATATAATTCCTTTTAAATGAAGATGACATATTAGACCAAACATGAGAATGTTAGATCAAACAGATCCTTATAATAAAAAACCAGTTTTTCAATTTTTGTTAAACAAATTAAAGAATAAACAAAACAACTTACTTAACAAAATACGTCACTTCCATTTAACATATTCCACACTCAAGTACACACACTAAGTAGATAAAAGATACAACACACTTGTTATGCCCCATACTTTTGTACTTTAAAACACTTTTTTAAGCTTCTTAAAAGTTGTCACGTGACCTAGATGGTCTACCACGCTATCAAATAACTCTAAGGAAAGGAGAATGAGACACCCCATAATAAGGAAGATTGGAAATATGGCTATAAGAATTCGGAAGGAGTTGGAGGCCAAGTAATGGGTCGTACGACTCGATCTACTTGCGTAAGCTACCAACTTGGATGTCATACATAATTAAGCTACTTGAGTACAAGTCGAGATTAAGTAGCAAAGAATACATATAATCTTAAAGTAAGAAGACATTACGAACCCACGGAAATGAAGCAAGCAGGTGATAAGTAGGTGACAAGTAGGTGACACACCTACTTGGACTAAGTAGGTGACTCACCTACTTGGGGTGGACCCCACGCTGCCACATGGCAGCTTTGGATTGGCTGCATGGTTGAGATGGCGCCCTAGGGGGCTTCCTTGTGTCACACCCAAATAAAGGATATATATGCTTAGTATTATTACTAAGCTTTCATTTTCAGCATTTTGGACTTGAAAAAGTTGAGAGAAAACTTGAGGGAGAGAAGAGAGAGTTATGGCAGCCACAAGTACAAGGTAAGCCCTCCGATTTTGTTCCATGATTTAATTATTTAAGGTATACTATGTGTACATAACGGTTTTTAATCGTATAAATTGAATTTTTGGGGCAGCAAGATAGGGCGACGAACATCCCATTAGTTTTCAGCGCGTTAAGGATCTTTCAAGGGAAATTTTCAGTAAGGTAAGGTTTGATTCTCTCCTTCCACATTTAGGAAAGTGCTTAATAATGTTATGGGTGTGTAAAAATTAGTTGGAGATGTGAAAATATGGATGTTATGGCTGAAGGAAGTTACAGGTCATGTAGGGACTGTTTTGACATATTCTAGTGGCTTAACATGTAACTATTGTCGTTGTTAATGTAGTATCATATTGGGAATTGTTTTGTGGTGTTGCAAGACTGGAAACATGTCTAATTATGGGTATAAGTGCTGCTGGTTGAATCCACATGACACCCCATTTCATGTGATTAAGATTTTACGAAATAAAGATTGAAAACCGTATTTTGGAGTCGTAGTTTTGAGCGGGCTGTTTGGGACTTGTTTGGTGTGATGTTGAGGTTGTAGAATTGTGTATTGGATGTTGGTTGTTGTTTTTGGTTGGCTGTACTAATTTAAAATGTAATGAGAAGTTCGAATAGGGAATGTTATAGAGAAGATGCTGCCTGAATTCCGTTAACTTCTAACTAACTAATAGACTTGTCAAGAAAGGCGAATAAGGAATTTATTTCTATGGGTGCTTAGTTGTGGATTTAGAATCTTGAAAGTTAAAGGTTATTAATACTAGTATTACCTTCGTGTTAAATAGGTCAATAGGATGACGAGATAAGACGGGTTACAAGCAATCGATAAAAGGTATGTAAAGCAATCTTTCTTTTCTTTTGGCGTGTCTTCACATTAAGTAATGAATTATATGAGTTTGAGGTTAAATCTACTCATAAATGCCAAGCGTAATTCACTATCCTCATTTACTTCTTGATGAAAGCACTCTTACAGTAATTGAACTAGGGCTTCTCAAGACTTTCAAACGTTAGGAAGTGATGAGTATATAAAGCTCTCCTTCCTTTAATTTGACATGTCGTAAAGATAGATGATACATGATACGAGCTCTAGATTAATTCCATTCTTAAACTCTGAATATGTTATATGTCTCCTATTCACTCATTGGCGGGAAAACTCTTATCGTAGTTGAGCCACCTTCCTTGAACCGTCTACATATCGATTAATAGTGGGATGTAAAGATCCTATTCCTAAGGATTATGTGATGACAGATGTCCCTGATTTCCTTAAGTCATTTGGTATTACCCTAAAATATGTCTATAATTCCTTAGAATTCTCTTCATGTAGCCCTAATGGCACTTGAGATGATTATTATCTTGATCCACGAATAATAGTTCTGTATGACTACCTTATTAAGTTTTAGATAATGATCTATGTGTGTGTGGTTGCCTATGACACTGAGTCCCATAATAGGCTGGGTAGGGTATATAATGATATGATTATGACACCGAGTCCCATAATAGGCCTGGTAGGGTATATGATAATATGATTATGACACCGAGTCCTATAATGAGTTGGGTAGGGTACATGATGATATGATTATGACACTGAGTCCCATAATAGACTGGGTAGGGTATATGATGGTATGATTATGACACTGAGTCCCATAATAGGCCGGGTAAGGTATATAATTATATAATTATGACACCGAGTCCCATAATAGGCCGGGTAGGGTATATGATGATATGATTATTACATCGAGTCCCATAATGGGCTAGGTAGGGTATATGATGGTATAATTATGACACTGAGTTCTATAATGGGCTGGGTAGGGTATATGATGATATGACTATGACACTGAATTCTATAATGGTCCGAGTAGGGTATATGATGATATGGTTATAACACCGAGTCCTATAATGGAACGAGTATGGTATGATATATATATGATGATAAGATATAATGGTATGAGATGGTAATGGTACGATGTTAGTCCCTCACTAAAGGGCTGGATAAAGTATATAGGCGTGCATATGAAAGCATAATGATGTATTTTTAACATATGAGATGATGTCATATATGATGGTATGATGTCGTATACGATGATATGATAACCTCGAGTCCCACAGCGGGTCAGGTATGGTGTGGGAGGATGATATATATGCCCACATTTTATAAGATGCAGGTATAGTGATTTATTAAATGTTATACTTGTTTCCTGCACCCCAATTATTCTGTAATCTCACTTATAATGTGTTATTCTTTATATACTCAGTACATGCATCGTACTGATCCCTTTTTTCGGGGGCTATGTTTTATGCCCGTAGGTACAGATGCTCATTTTGGAGATCCGCCAGCTTAGGATTTTCACTCAACTATGTTGGAAGTGCTCCATTATTCCGGAGCCTAATGTTTGATGTTGGTTATTTAATGTATATATGTATTTATTTAGGGGTACGACGGGGGCCCTATCCCGCCATATGATGCAGTTAATTCTCTTAGAGGTGTGTAGATATGTGTATGTGGGTTGTTTATAAGTTTGTTTTAGCTATACATGTACATTGTGCTGTAAAGGTTATTTTATTATGGCAGCCCTGTCGGCTTGCATGCCTTTTAATGTTATGATACAAGTGAAAGAGGCTACAAGTATATGCAAAGGTTTTGACTCATTGGGATTTTTGGGTGTAGTATCACAGTACGCATAGTTAATTTGGCTATATTTGACAGTTACATATATGGAGGCCTAGGTTGGACACCAGTCGCGGCCTAGAGGATTTGTTCACGACAATACTAAGTAAACTAACAACATTGACAAACTCTAAGTACCATAAATGAAAGAGATGATACTCTAAGTAAACCAACGACTTAGCAAAATACGGTAACACACATTAAATATATGACAAAATATGTGAACCAACACCTTAGCCAAAATTAGTATAAAATATAAAAGTGATGTTACACTAAGTAACCTAATAGCTTAACCAATGTTTGGACACATTTAGACCCATCAAGAAAACAGAGTCCACAATATTTTTTGTAGAAATAGTAATCATTTCGTACAAAGAAGTAGATACAGTTCTAACTTCATGAATATTCGATAAAGGAGACATTATCACACAAATTATTCTCAAAAAATAAAAAAATTACTGCTTTAAAATGATGTCTTAGAAAGTCAACATCAAGAACCAAAAAAAAGTTGATTCAAAGAAATCAATTCCACAAATCAATTATCAAGAAAAAAGGAAAACACAGTAAAAACACACAGCCAAATTTATTAAAATCTAATGTAATAGAAAATCCAACATCAATGTTACATTGAACAGTCTACTAAAATAATTCTAGAAACACCAAATTAAGACCACAAATATTATCTACTACAACACTTACAATACAAAAAAAATCATATTATACTGTAACTAACAACAATCATTAACTCAAATATACAAATAAAACTAAAAAATTACAATACACAGCATCAACTACCAGTAAAATCCAACAACTTCACTAGCACTAAAATAAACAAAGAAAAGACCACTCATAGTTTAAACTTATTAGCACATGTAGCAACAAAATCTGACTATTTCACTAACCCCATAGAAAAATGCTTAAAGAATAGAAAAGAGATTAAAGAAAAATACCTTAAATGACTGAACTTGTTCAAGAAATATTGATCGAATTTCAATCAAAAATAGAAACACCAATAGACCTCAAAGATGTAGCTAAACTCACAAAAACACGAACTTAAATCACCAAAATACCAACTAAGCTAACGTAAACCCTCAAAGATATGAGAGGTACTTGAAGATTTTAGTTCCTAATAGTCAAATACAAACTTAAATTAGTATAAAATCTAAGAAAAAATACTTTGATTTGCAGCGACTCTAGGTCTAAGAAGAGAAAGGTTTAGAGAGAAGAGAGACTGTATTGTCTTCTTTAAGAGTGAAGTTGCTAAAATAATATATTGTTTATATCTATGTTGATTCTCAAATGAGTATATAGAAATAATGAAACATAAAATATAACTAATAATATTTGGAGGGTGATGAAAAATATTGAGGGAAAATATGGATGATTCATGAATTATTCCAATACAAGTTAATTTTCAGATATCTGTCACCATAGATGAATTATTTCAAATATTTCTACTGTAGATAACACTATTGCAACAACCATATTATAATGGAAACGGTCATATGACTAATTTGTGTCAATAGCAATAAAATCTTTTGGCAACAATTGTAACAGTTGCACTAGATATGTTTTAGCAATGATTTTGAAATGGTTACTTGTAAGTTTGTTCCCATAGGACCATTTTTGGTAGGGTGACAATAAAATCGCGTTAAGCCTATAATGAAATCCATGTTGACCATCTCTCTGTTTTACTTTGGAAGTTCTATATTCTGACAAACACCATATGGTCTTTGATTCTCAAGTTTGTATTGTTGACAGTTCGGGCATTTTGACACAAAAATCTATAATATCCCTCTTAATAACACTCAAATAATAGATCTCCCTAAAGTGATGGTACATATTTTTGAAACCCAAATAAATAGAATATCTTGAACTATCTGACAAAGTGTGTTCTCAATAGAGCACCTATTGATGATCCTGAGTATCTGCATCTGCATCATGAATCAATGTAACCTTAAAAGACCAAACGAAATACATAAAATAACTTTATTGAAAAGTAAAGCATGTAAGTATAATAAAAACCTCAAAGCTTTACAAATCAAATAAGGAAAACAAGGCAAATAATGCAACTCTTGAAAATAGTATTTCTTTTCTTGCGGAGTTTCTCTAACCAGAAACCAATACTATGAACTTCGTGATGATACAACGTACTTCTAATGTTTCAAAAGTCTCTCATTATCATGCCAAGATAAGGGATTCAAACTCAACTCATGGATCCATATAAAAAGTCCTCAATGAGGTTGGTGAGGAGTCGCCCAACTTAACGGTACGATCCTATTGTACGTTGGCTACATAGTTTATGGAGTTTGAGTTTTCTAAACTATTACCTACATCAGTGCTCAATACTACTCCCAGAACATGCAATAATTCTTATAGTAATAAAATTATTTGCATCGAGTTAATAATCAAAATAATTCTTTGAAGTCACAAAGAACTTTATTTATCTGGTTGAAACTGCTTTATGAAACTCGTTATGCTTTTTTTTAAAATACTCATACTTTTCTTAATGAAAATAATACATTTGGAACCATTGAAATTCCCTTAAAATTAATTCTTGATGATAAATGCAAAATATTTTAACTCATTTAAAACTCTAAAAATCATGCATAGTGAATAAAATGCAAAAACTAAAAATCAAGTAATGTACATGGGACACTCAATTCCCTTAACTCTTCTTTTACTCATGATTTTGAAATATCTGTACTTTAACTTAAAATGACGCATAATATATAGCAATTTAAGACCTCCAACAACTCCAAAATAGTTCATGTGAAAAATAAGCATGAACAACATTCAATAATTTGAATCACATAAGGAATCATAAACTCAACCATTGAGAATCGAATTTAACAAAAAGGCCTCATAAAAACTCATTTTTTGATAAAAGGATTAGGTTAAAGCCCCTACGATAGACTTTTATTGATTGAATTTAGATGTAGGGCGTGAAGAAAAACTCATCACTATGCTTATCCTTACATACTTGGAACTATAATTTTCTTGAAGAGACTTGAAGAATTCAATGAAGACTCTTGAAACCCTAGCTTTTCTCCGCTTGGAAGATTTCTCTAACTTGGGAGTGATCATGATGAGGTTTGAATGATATTGCTAAGAGACTTATTTTTGCCCAAAAATATCAGGGCTTGGACTGGGAAAGGATGAAAAAAATATCAAAATACCCTTCATTAGAAGTTGTTCAATTCACCTATGAGTGGCCATCTATGGTTCGTACATGTTTCTGTAGGCCATGGAACTCCTCTCATGGCAGCTCAATAGAAATATGGGTTTCTAAGGTTTGGACTATACTTCTCTCTATAGGATGTAGACCCTGCTTGTCCTGCATAACTTGAATTTCCAAGTTTCATGACTTGGTTTATGGCACCTTCTATGTTCCATAGACCTTTTGATGGGCTGTTGAAACTCTTAGTCTCTGAAATTTTCCAATGGTCAACACCTACGTCGGTAGGAACTACTACAGCCATAGAAGCTATCCATAGAAATGGTTGGAGATAAGCCAAATTTTCCAATATCTAGGAGTGAGCTACAAGCCCTACCTACTACCCATAGATCCATCTACGGTCCGTATATGCTGCTCATGATTTATAGTTCACAGTTCTGAGGGACTTTTTTCACTCTCTTTTAGGATTTTCTGAGTTGATCTTAGTCAGGAATTTTGGGGTGTTACAATAACCTTCAGCCTTATCGGACTTAGGCTGAGTGATTATTGGTATGCCTTATCGTTATTATGCCTTTGTATGTGCCTTATGTGCTTTTGAGTCCAGTTAGATCTTGATAGAAATCATGTTTTTAGTAGTTATTATAGCAGTTATATTTGATGCATAACTATTTTTGACTTTATTGTTTAGCTGTTACACAGTTATACTTGCTTGTTATATCATTGTCGCAATCCCAGCATGGTTAATGTATAATACCTACTGAGTACCTATTATTTTTGTATTCATATTGTACTCTGTATCTTTTTCCTTGATGCTTTTTTGTTCACTAATTATCTCCGTTGACCTTCGTGCCGCTATAGCTGGTAATCAGTAGAGGGTGAACTCATTAGCCTCTTTGGTTGACTCATCTCCATCTGTTCATTTTGTCTATTCTTTTATATTTTGAGAAAACTTGTATATTTATTGTATATTTCTGGTGTGTACATGTCTTTTAAAGTAGTTTTGTACTAGCATCCACTAGGTTTTGGGATCGATGTTTATTTTTTTCTTCATTCGAAGGTGAGTATATATAATACTCCTTATTCCTGTGGTTCTTTCTTACCTTATGTTGTTTATGCTTCTACTAACTCTTCCACATCCAAGGCCCATAATCTTTGATTTGTGGCTAAGGGTTAGGCTTACCTACTAGTGGGATTTAGTAATTGCCATCATTACCCCAAATTTTACGTCATGACATATTTATAAATAGAAGATTATTAATTAGAGATAGGCTTCTAATAATACAGAATTGATTGAAGTCTTATGCTAATGTGCAACCTCAAGAACTCGAGTTTGTAGTTGGCAATTGGGTTTTGTTAAAGGTGTCGCCTATGAGAGCTATTATCCATTTTAGTAGAGAGGGAAAGTTGAGCCCCAGATATTTCGTACCTTACAAAGCTGTCCATAGGAGAAAATTTGGTCTATGATTTAGAGTTACCATCGGAGTTCGTAATAGCTTATCACGTGATTTATGTATCGATGTTACGTATCTAAATAGGAGATGTAACATGTACTATGCTACTTGATATTGCTCAACCTTTTGAGTAAATGACCTATACAATGGTCCAATTGCTAATCTTCATCGTAAGGTCAGGAAGCTTAGGACTAAAGAAGTAACCCAGTTAAAGTATTATGGTTAAGAAAAATAATATCAAGGAGAATACATTGGAAGAAAAATAATAAATGACGGAGAAGCATCCTCAGTTGTTTTCAACACTTGTAAGATATCGAGGTATGTGCTCGATTAATCATTACCTTAAGTTAATCTTATGAATTTTACAAATGTGTTAAAGTAAAGTCAATCCTCATTCTAAGGCGAATGTTTCTAAGTAGGGGAGGATCTAACACCCCATATATTTTATGGAAACTAACTATCTAAGATGAAGAAGTACGTGCCAAAAAATATTTTATCCGCTTTGCATTATCTGGTGATGAGTTATTGGGAGAATGGAATTCCAAATGGGCTATAATTTCATGAAATGGATATGTGTAGGTGATTAAAGACTTACAATATTTTTTTAATCTAAAGGGAGCTTGGTAACGAAATTCTATATGAAGGTTTTATTTCAAGAAAGTATTTCTAATTAACTCGTATGTCGTCAGACCTAGGATGTCCATATATCCCAATATATATCAAATTAGAAGGTCTACGACCTATCAAATTATAGATCTATCTGTCTAGTTTCCAATGTGTTAAACCTTTTAATAGTAAGAATTCAGTATAGAAAGATCGATGTGTTTTTGTAATATAATACAAAAAAGCAGTTCAAAGTGGGCCCAAGTATAATGAGTCAATTTCTCAAATCATGATGGCACGTACTCTGATCCTCAGTAGGCAAGTCAATCCATATCCCAAAATCATGAGTAATGATATGTCAATGAAGAAGACCAACAATTTAAACTAAAAGGAGTAATAAAATAATAGGAACACAAATGAACGAGAGAAAAAAATCAAAATATAAACAAATCAAATGATCCCTCTCAAAACCTTGAAGTCGCATGTATAGAGCTACTTTAAAATGGATACAAGTCCAAAAAATGGACCATAGAAACAAGACTGTTTCAAAGAATAAACGACAGAAAAATATATATATTGCGGGAGAAATCCAGAAAGTTATGTGCTCAACCTCCTCTCTGATCACGACTACAACTCATTTGAAATGAACGTTTATAGCTAGTACTAGGACTTGCATCACATAAACAGAAGTAGAGTGTAGAATGTGTACCAAAATGACAGATACCTAGTAGGCATCATACGCTTACTGAGCAAGATAAGCAAAATTAAACTAAAATGCGAGACCTAACCACAACAAAAGATAGAAACAAGAACTCAATGTTGGTATGTACACGAGTGTACTCAATAAACATAGAGAAGAAGAGAAACTAGCAAATCTGTTAGGCTACCATAAACCCGATGGGTATGGCCGTGCATAAATCTAAAAGAAACAACCTACACCGAATCCATAAGATTGACAAGGGAAAAGTTAGCTGAAGTAAAATGACAGAATCTAATAAGGTTGCTACAATGCCACAACTTCCCGCAGACTTGAATCGAACCATTCTGTAAGCTTAAAGCTTTAACCAAAGCTGAATAATAGTTAAGATCTTGGACTGAAGAATCATAAGATGATAAGGGACTTGAACGAAGATTTGATACTAACCAAGGAATTGAACTAAGGTGTGAATAATCATGGACTTGAACCACGTGCAAAAGACACCAAGGAATTAAACCGAGGTAATAGTAGCTATGGAGTTGAACTAGGGCTAGTAAGTATCTATAGACTTGAACCAAGGTTTATAGTGGTGGTGGACTTGAACCACAGGGAAGTAAATCCTGGGACTCAAACTGTGGTAATAACACCAAGGTAGGGACTTGAAACGCACCCTGGTGGAGTGAATTAGAGACTTAAACCAAAAATAGAGGAAAATTGGTCATAATTAGGATTAGCGGCCAACTAAGTGTCATAGGGAGTACCCTCTATCCGAGTTTAATCAATAATTCACTGAAGCCCAATCCACATCCAACCAAGATCAATGAATAGTATTCCAAAACTAAGAATGAGATGATACAGAATCGATAGAATGGTAGGATATTATGGACATAAGGTTCCAAAGTTGTGTTATAACTTAGTTAAGGCTCAGATTATCAGACTCAAGTGTTCTATATCATTCTACAAAGAGCTAAGATTTTTGAAATGACATTAGAGAAGTTCCAAGACCAACCGGCACCACATTATGCAAGTCTAAGGCAATATTAGTCTAAGCCTATAATAATACCACACATGCTTCCAAGGATATAAACAAATATATAATACACACCACAAGGTACGGATGATCAAGAATTAACAAGAGACATGCTCAACACCCAAACATATACAAATCAGTATACAAATGCCTAAACAAGCATTGTCTGAAAAGGGAAAACCATAGCCTAGCTATACGCCGACCACACACTCACGGAACTAGAGTTTTTCCCTTTTGAGTAGCCTCAGAAAGCTTCCGCACTATCAATAATAGAATCACAATGTTAATAGAGTAATTTTAACACTAAAATTACTAAATTCGGAGACGGGCCAAATTTTAGAGTAAAAAAATGGGAATGTGAGACCCACTCTGTAAATTATGGAATTGACTATGTGAAAGGGTCTTAAATACTATCCCAACCTTGTGTACCCAAAAGGAACACAATTCGAGGCTCGAAAAATCCCCATATTTAATAAAAACCTAAAATAAGCTAAAAAGGACAACAAGGAAAGCAACCATATTCTAGGAATTACCAACAACGAAGTCCCAACAGCTGAAACCAATCACACTAATATAATCCCCACAAAAAACCCCATTGTCTAGGCTGTTGAATCAAAAAAATTGGACCTAAAATGAGCAAGAAATCATCCTCCGAAATTCCCCAAAAATTTAGCTCGAAAATGAGGTATGACATAATCTAAATCACGATTCCTACTTCCAAAGAAGCTTCAAATATGAATTCCAACCATGCCAACGCATTATCCCTAGAAAAAAACACAGAATAACCTATTGAACCGCAAGATTTGAACCTAAAATGCCCAAGAAATAAAGTCACCTCAAAAAACTTTAGCTCAAAACTCAATAACGGCAGCAACAAAATGGTTCAGTTTATCTCCAATGATTAGTCATCAACAAATTTTGACTACATCACGACAATCTCCAAGAAAGATTATGCAAGATAGTCCTTTGAATCACCAAATTTGGGTTTAAATTACTCAAGAAATACAACTATGAAATTAGAAGAGAATTTATGACAAAAGATGTCTTAGAGGGCGAGGGTGCACCAAATACGGTACACCTACGCACCAGTAGTTTGTTCTCATTTTTAAAGTCTCTTATGGGGTTCTTAGGATTCATTTGTAACTTGCTACATGCAAGCAAACTACTATACCCCCACCAAATTTGACGTTTAGGACTCAACGGCAGACTCAAAATTTCTATCCGAGATCATCTTGACAAAAACTGGTCCTACACCCGAGCGCCATTTTTAGACAAAATCAACAAGGATTCTCGGAATAAGATTGGAAGATCCGGAAATAGCACAAAAGGTCATTCTAGAACAAACTCAACTTTTCAAAACTAACTGCGCTGATGGAATTTTCACCCGAGAGCATTTTCTAAGAATATTGACCAAAGTCAACCATAGGACAAATTTCAATTACTAAAGCACCAAATGACCCCAAACTTATATTAATTGACTCGATACTCATGCCTACCCTACTAATAACCTTATTTCCACTTACATAGCAGATGTAACCATCAAAATTCAATTCTGAGGTCGTTTACCTAAAATAATTACCAAAATCACTTTTTCAGGTTATAAGATCTCCAAAATAGGGAAATGACACTATCACCCAAAGAACAATCTGGCAATCAAATAGTCTGTGCTAGTAAGTCATAAATGACTTATAATCGCTACATGAATGGTTTAAATGAAAAAATGAATGCTTTATTTCAAAAAAAACCCGAAGAGTCATTACAACATCCATTAGTAAAAAAATGTTCGTATGCAAAAGTAAGAGTCATGAAGTACTTGAAGGCTAAAATAAGCTGTGGAACTTTGCCCACATCTCTTGCTCGTCCTCCCAGGTAGCCTCCTCAACTGGACGATATCTCCAATGGACCTTAACTACAGGAATGCCGCTAAATCACAATTGGCTGACATCTCTGGAAAAAATAGCAAATGGATCCTCGATATAACTTAGACGATCATCCAACTCGACTGCATCATACTCTAGTACATGAGATTTGACTAGGACGTACTAGAATAACATCAAAACATGGAAAAAAGGATAAGTAGCTAAGAAGACTGAAGGAGAAGGTAACTCATATGCAACCTTGCCAACTGTCCTCAAAATATCAGAAGGGTCAACATATCTGGGTCTAAGCTTTCCTCGCCACCCAAATTTCATCACCCCCTTCATGATCAATACATAAAAGGATACTCTCTCACCAATGGTAAATCTCAATGGTCTATGCCTATGATCTGCATAGCTCTAGTGTCTACTATGAGCTATCCTTAGCCTATCTTGAATCACCCTTATATGATATAATGTCTGCTGCATCAAGTCTATATAGCGCATCCTAGGATACATAGACTGAAACCAACCTACCATAGAGCAACAATGCATACCATATAAGGCCTCAAATGGGGACATATGAACACTGGAGTCGTAGTTTTTTTGGTACGCAAAGTCTCCCAAGGAAAAAAACTAGTCCTACTGACCTGAAACTCCATTACACAAGCTCGTAACATATCCTCAAGAACCTGCATAGTGCGCTCTGACTAGCCATTCGTCTGTGGGTGAAAAGTTATACTAAGGTCAACATAGGTACACAATGCCTCCAACATGGGTACCCAACTTCTCCTGAAAAGTCTTCCAAAATATGGATATAAACTATGAGCCCCAGTTTGAGATGATAGAAAAAGACACACCATGAAGATGAACCACCTCTCGAATATAGGTACAGGCCAACCTCTCGGCACCATTAAAAGTATGAAAAGAGAGAAAGTATGCTGACTAGGGAAATTGATCCATGATGAAATAAATACTATGTAATAACCCGAACTAGGGCCAAGTCCTGACACAGTGATCGGGATACAAGGGACCCCAAACAAATCTTCTTAGCACAGATTGCATTCATAAAGTAAATAAACATATTAAAATAAGCAGAAGTAAACAACTCAAGGGAATGGGTCTAAGGGAATCCAATAGATGTCCAATCTGGACTACATCATAAAGTCATCTAAACATTCCTCTAGACTAGTCTTTGATGGAGGTTTAGGACAAGATCCTAGGTGACCCAAAACATAAGAAGAATTTAAATAATAGAAACAATAAACAAAGTCATTGCCTTCGATAAGATGAGGACTCACCAAATCTTAATATCTAATCAACTCAAGCCATGAATAGGATGGTCGTGAGTGTCGTTCACCCCTACATTATGAGACAATGTAGAAATAATATGCGTTAGTACATTTGAATGTTCTAAGTATGTGAGGTATGCATTAACAATTAATAGGAACATAAACAATATGCCATAAGATGCATGCCCAATCATAATGAACATGAATAAAGCTTAAAAGCATTTGAAAATATATGGAACTCATGGACAATGCATATCATAAAACTTCATCATAAACTCATGACTTGACATTTAACTTGTGTGGGATAAGATATTTTACCAAAATCAAAGATCATGCGAGCTATAACATGGAATTCGATAAAACCCATATCAAGAAGGAGGAGACTACCTTGCTAGGGTATATTCCGTCATGTTACCCATCTCAACTCAAAACTATGCTATGTGTTGATCCACTATCTAGACCATGAAGGAAACCCTATGCAGGCAATGTAGTTTGGGACTTTAGGTTGCCACTAGGCTTCCCTTGGGTAACTAATTGTGTTACCAAACCGAATCCCACCTAGAATACCTCTCGGTGCTTAGTCTATATCACAATGAACACTCATAAAATATGATCATAACATAATAGGGAAAGATAGTAACTGCCTATCAATTCATATTTAAAACATATTAGAAATAACTCATTAACTTGGTGATTCATAGTAATCCATAATTTTGGTAAAAATTAACATTATTACCATTTCAGAACATGACGATGTGAGAATTATACTTATCACACCATAATAACATATTTCATCTTAACATTGATCATCACTATAAATTTCATCATAAAATCATAATCACAACTTTAAATCATATGAACTTTCATTAAAAATCATTAAACTCATGATCAACTCATAAAATCATCCTTAACTTTGACAAACCTAACTTGAAAGTAGCTTTATGCATGGTCATTCACCTTTTAATTTAAAATTAGCATTTTCATATGAAAATGTGCATATAATGAACCATGATAACATCTAAAATCAAAATTAAATAAGCCCAATGCAATTCATCAAAACTAGGGGTCATAATCAATTGAAGTTGAACAAAACCTTGAGAAAACATTGGGACTCCATGGGTGAACGGAACCCTTGGATCAATCCCAACATACCTTTATTGAATTCACTTTAGCATATAGAAGAACCCTTGAAAAAATCTGAAAACCCTAGATTTAGCTTGAAGAGAAACCTTTGGATAATTCTTTTGTTTTGCCTTAGAGAAATTTTAAATAATGAACTGAATAGGAGGGGAATTTGAAGAATTGAACATATATTGACTTTGAACTTGTCCATAAAAGTGTCTAGGTTTGTTAAACCGACCTTGAAAAATAACATAACTATGCCTCATTAAATCTAAAACTTGACTCTACGAGACCCCTTTTTATGGGTCTTATAAGAAATGATGATTCGTCAAAATGACTCATCCTGCAGGCCTTTGAAAAGGCATGAAAATCAAGTCTCTAAAATTTGCAAATTGGTCGCATCTATGACCCGAAAACTTTTCTACGAGCCATAACTTGGACTGGTCTTGCAGGTCTCAAAACTTGAAAACTTGAGAGCCTCAGGACTTTGGTTATGAGTCATTACTATGACTCGCAATAGTTCCTACTAGTTTTCCTTTCAAGTCATAGACTTGACCCTGATGGACCTCTGAAACATGGCCTCTGATGCTGGGTTACAACTGATTATTACTATTCATTGACACTCCTACAACTTGTCCTATTGAGTTGTAGGGTGTCACTTGAGGTTGGTTCTGAATGAACCGTTGGGACTCACTCTTACGAGTCATAGAAGTCCCTACGAGTCGTAGAAGTCCCTATAAGTCTTAAAGGAACTCGTAAACAGGAGTCATTTAGAAATTTTGAGAATTTTCTCCTTTGCTCCAACTTTTCGACTTTTCAGGACTTACAATATCTCACCCTTGGGAACATTCGTCATCGAATGAGATTAATTTATTATAGAAAGGACATAAAAAAGGACTAGCAATCCAACACATGATGATTCCTTATGTCACGACCCAACCTCGAAGGCCATGATGGGTGCCCTAACTGGACACATACGTGAACACCTTCCTTTCACACAAAACCCGTCTCCTGTTTATACTTAAAATGCACTAATAGGTAAGAAAACATACAAGCCAACAAGGCTATTGTAACGTATAAATTTGTTCTATAGTACACATATATGCAAGTCAACAAGGCCGCCACAACAGAGGGAATGCCCCAATTCATAAGTCATATCAGCACAACTGTACATACACGCATCTACAACTCAAATACCACTAATATACAACTCATATACAGCTCATATACATACACAACCCACATACATACAACCCACATCCGTATCCACAAACCTTTAATAGTAATAAGAATACTAACATAAGGTGGGATAGGGCCCCCACCATACCCGTGAACAAAACGAATTTATACATCAAGGTTTGGTACCCAAAATCAGGCTCCAACACAATGGAGCACCTCTTGACCGCTGAGTGGGATTCCTATACTAGCGGATCCTCAAACTGTGAACCTGTACCTATGGGCATGAACATATCCCCCCGAAGAAAGGGGGTCAGTACGACATAGGTACTGAGTATGTAAAACATAACATAGCATAACATAACTAGAAGCATATCTGAAATAGAGAAGCAGGGAATAAAATATCAAATCAGAAACCTGTACCCGGAAAAAAAGTAAAATCATGCATGCTCAAATTTTAAATATAGCCGTCCCTATCATAGATCTGGTGAATCATAACTGTAGTACCATCACCTCCTTATTACAACACATCATCATATCATCATATATATACATACGTACCGATCCCTCTAGTGAGGGGGCGATGAAAAATGTAGTGGAATTGTGCAGGATTACTATTCCTAGCCCCGGGGTCGATGAAAGAAGTGTCACAGTATGCACGAGTATATTAGTGAGAAACAAAACATAATTTAAATCATTATTTGAGACTCAATGAAGTCATCAAGTGAACCATCACTTAGAAGTAATTAAAGTACCTGCTAGGTGTCACGGAGGACTGTATAGAGCATCAGGAACCATAGACATGTGTCACAATATTTCCAAAACGCTTATAGGATCTAGATGTCTATCCTCGTGGAGCCCTTAAGGATAGAGGCCTATACCTCCAGTTACTATTAACCTATCGAAGACTCGAAGATAGTAGCTTACTACTTTAAAGTTTAACATTCAAAAGTGAGTGAGTGTCCTGAAGTCAGATTCAGAATCTAGGAATGGAATTACCCCCAATTCTCATATCATATCCTACTTATATCTAAGACATGCCGAAAGAAAGAGAAAAGATAGGCTTTACATACCTTTTATAGGTTACCTTTTATCCCGGTCATCTTGTCGTCCTTTGAACCTAAGTAACATGAAAGAAATACGAGTATAAACATCCTTAGACATCCCATCATCTTATACTACGTATGAGTATTCATGGAATTCATTTCCTCATTCGTCTTCTCGACTAGCTCTTTAACTAGTTAAAGAGTTACCGGAAATCGGGCAGCATCTCCCCTATAATGTGCCCTATACGAATCCCCAATTATGTCCTTAATATATACATCCAACCAAAAACTTAACCAGAAGCACATATATATGTATAACATGGCAACATTACACAATATAAACTCCAAACAACTCGCTTGAACTATGACACCAAAATAAGGTTTCTAGTTTCCAATTGCAAAACCTTTAACCATATGAAGCGGGGGTCGTGTGGATTCAACCATCATCTACCCCACATATTTTAGGACAAATTTAGACCCTGAAACACACACCACACAACCAGAAGCAACCTCCACACACACAACACCTCATTTCGACTACAATTTGACTATAACGACTTCAATTTTAATTGTTTCTTTCGCTGAGCATCTCCACGATTTTTTTTATACTTCCAGCAGTATATAAGGTACATAATATCCTCCATAACAACCCCATAAATTCCAAATTTAAATGAGAAACCTTACCTTACCCGAAATTGGCCAAAACTAGCCAAAATTGCGCCTCAGAAACCTCTTTAGCGGGCTGAAACTGTGTGAACTGGTTGTTGTCCGTTTTGGCTGCACCAAGACATGATTTTATACTTCTAATACCTCCATATCATCATGGTATATGCTGGATAATTAATTTACGGAACGAAATTGGGACTTACCTATTTTTTTCTCCTAAGCCGTTACCCTTTTCTCTCTTGGATTAGGGTTTGTCCTTCTTTTTTCTGTTGATGTTTTAAGGAACAAACTGAGGTCTATGTTACATATACATACATATATGTGGTCTTAGGGTGTGAAACATGTCAACCCCTAAGGGGGACACATGTATAGCTCCTATTGGGCCATCGCATCCATTCGTTGAAGGAGGGGCTACTACGTGAGAGTGGGGCCCACCTCCCCCAAGCAGGTGGGTCACCTACTTGACCCCAAGAAAGTGGGTCACCTGCTTTCTTGAGGTGCTTCCATGTGTCACTCCCTCATTGGCTGCCACGTGTTTTTTTTTCTCTTCCTCATGGGTTCATAATCTCATCTTATTTTAAGAGCCTATGTAATCCATGCTATACAAGCTTGGTACGTACTCCAATAGCTTGAGTACATAAGACTTCTAAGTTAGGAGCTTATGTAGGTAAATCGAGTCCTACGACTCATTATTTGTCCTCTAATTCCTTCCGGATCCTTATGACTCTATTTCCAACCTTCTCTACTACGGGTATCATATTCTCCCTTTCTTAGAGTTGTTTGATAGCATTTTGGGTTGTCCGGCTCACATAATAACTTTTAAGTAACTTAAGAGATATTCCAAGCCCAAGGGTGTGGGGTATAATAACTCACACCTCTTTTAAACCACCTTCTAAGAGGCTTAAGCACCTTTCAAGAAGCTTAAGAACCTCTCGAGAAGCTTAAGAACCTTCCAAGGTATGAAAGTCTCAAGGTACGACAGTACGGGGTATAACACCTTAAAATGCATGGAACATGAAAACTTCAACTTAACATAAAATCATTACTTTAAAATCAACTTTCATGAGCATGCATGCATATGAATGACAAGGAGGAACTGAATACATAAGAGTCCAATTAACTTGATTAAGAATAGCTTACTACTTTGGGCTTGAGTAGAGGGAAAGAGGGACATGTATCTTTGCATCATACCTGCCTCCACCTCCAAAGTATTACTTTCTACTTTTTTATTCCTCCATAATGTTTTGACAGATGCAACCTTTATGTTTCATAACTTCTTAACTTGCCGGTCTAAGATTTCCATCGGAACTTCTTCATATGTCAAATTTTCTTCAACAATTACATCTTCCAATGGTACAATGAAATTTGGATCACCTACGAACTTTCCCAACATGGAGACATCAAACACCAGGTGAACCATAGCTAACTCAAGTGGCAAATCAAACTCATAAGCCACCTTACCAACATGTCCCAATATCTTATAAGGTCTAACATATCTTGCACTTAGTTTTCCTTTCTTGCCAAAACGCATTACACCCTTCATGGGTGACACCTTCAAATAGACCCAATCATCCACCTAAAATTCAACTCTCCTTTCCTAACATCCGAATAGGAATTTTTATGACTTTGAGTTATCTTCAACCTCTCCCTTATGAGTCTTACCTTCTCCATAAAATCTATCACCAAATCTATACGAATCAAGTCCATCTCTCCTATTTCAAACCATCGCACAAGTGACCTACATCTTCTCCCATACAATGCTTCAAAAGGAGACATTTGAATGCTAGAGTAATAACTTTTTTAATAGGAAAACTCAATTAATGACAAATGTTCATACCAACTTCCTTTAAAATCAATACCGCACACCCTCAACATATCCTTTCAAGTTTGAATCATTCTTTTAGCTTGACCGTCGATTTGAGGATGGAAAGCAGTACTTAACTTAACCATTGTACTGATACCCTTTTGAAAGGACTTCAAAAAGAGTAAGGTGAATTGTGTACCTCGATCTGATATGATGGACAAGGTCACACCATGCAGTCTTATCAACTCACAAACATAGAACTTCACATAATCTTTGGGACCATATGAAGTCTTAACAGGTAGAAAACAAGATAACTTAGTCATCGAATCTACCACAAAAAAAATGGAATCATGTTTCTTCTTAGTAGAAAGGAAACCCGTTACGAACTTCATATTCACCTCTTTATACTTCAAAGTAGGAATTTTAATGTCTTGGTCTAGATTTCTTTGTCTTTGATGCTCAACTTTAACTTGTTGGCAATTTGGACACTTAGATATGAATTCCACTATGTCCTTGATCATCCCATTCCACTAATACACTACCCACAAATAATGCTACATCTTGGTGTAACCCGGATGAATCGAATATTGAGAACTATGAGCCTCGTTCAATATCAAGTATCTTAAACCATCAACATTAGGTACACACAACCTACCTTGAGAACGAAGCAAAATATCTTCCCCTTGGGAGAAAGCCTCAATGGCTTTTTCTGTAACCGACTTCTTCAACTTAACTAACACCATATCATGGTCTTCCTTAGCCTTAACATCTGGTACAAGAGACGTTTCCAAACCATTATGCATAAGAACACCTCCATCATTAGAATCAACCAAACGCTCTCTTCAACGTGCCAATCTAAGAACATCATTGATCAAATCTTTCTTATATTCCTCAACATATGCACAATCTACTTAGTTCATCGAAAACCACATTAACTCAGCTCGGATAGTACAACACACTCATGTCATAGTCCTTCAACAATTCAAGCCATCTCTTTTACCAGAGGTTCAAGTCCTTTTACTTAAACATATATTTTAAACTCTTATGGTCGGTGGAAACATCCACATGGATGCCATAAAGATAGTATCTACAAATATTCAAAGCAAACACAACTGCAGCTGCTTCAAGATCATGGGTTGGATAATTTATTTCATGCACCTTAAGTTTCCTAGAAGCATAGGCTATCACCCTATAGTGTTGCATAAAAACACACCCAATACCAACCCTTGAAGCATCATAATATACCACAAAACCGTTGGACCCTTCCGATAAAGTATAGACAGGAGCGGTAGTGAGACGATCCTTCAACTCTTGGAAACTCTTTTCACAAGTTTTCAACCATTGAAACTTCACCTTCTTTTGAGTCAACTTGTTAAAAGGTGATGAGATTGATGAAAATCCTTCCACGAATATTCTATAGTATCCATCTAGGCCCAAGAAACTTTTAACATCCTCGGTTCTCATAGGATCAACCATAATCCCTTCACCGACATAATGTGACAAAGAAAAGCCACCTCTATTAACCAAAACTCACACTTATTGAACTTGGAAAATAATTGCTTATCCCTTAAAGTTTGTAACACAATCCTCAAATGATTAGCATGCTCTCCTTTATTTTGAGAGTAAACCAAATTGTCATCAATGAACACAATTACAAACATGTCCAAATATTTCTTGAACACTCTATTAATCAAGTCCATGAAATTTGCTGGTGCATTGGTCAAATAAAACAACATAACTAGGAACTCATAATGGCCATACCTTGTTCAAAATGCAATCTTTTCAATATCACACTCCCTCATCCTCAATTGGTGATAACTAGAATGAAGATCTATATTAAAAAAAGTAACTTGTCCCTTGCAATTGGTCAAACAAATAATCTATCCTCAGAATTAGGTATTTGCTCTTGATGGTTACTTTGTTTAATTTTCGGTAGTCAATACAAATACATAGTGAACCATCTTCTTTCTAACAAACAAAATGGGAGCACCACATGGGGATATGCTTGGTCTAATGAATCCTTTGTCTAACAAATCTTTAAATTGATCATTGAACTCTTTTAACTCGACAGGGGCCATTCAATAAGGAGGAATAGAAATAGGTTGAGTACCCAGAATAATGTCTCTACCAAAATCAATTTCTCTTTCTGGTGGAACACTGGGTAAATCATCGAGAAACACATCCAGAAACTCATTAACAATGGGGATAGACTCTAAAGTAGGGGCTGCAGAATTTTCATCCCTAACCCTCACAAAATAGTAAAAATAATCCTTGGAAATAATTTTTCGAGCTTTATGGCACGAAATGAATTGACCTTTGGACATGAAATTACTAATGTTCCACTCTAAGATCGACTCATTAGGAAATTGGAACTTAAGCACTCACATTCTATAATCAATGGAAGCATAACATGCATATAGACAATCCATGCCAAGGATAACATCAAAATCGGTCATTTCAAGCTCAACTAGATCACATAGGGTAACTTTACGGAAGACCAAAATTAAATATCTTTTATAGAATCTATTAGACACAACCAACCTACCTACAGAGTATACATGGAAAAAAGCGCTCTAACAATGTTTCAAGGCTAACAAAAATCTCATGGCCACATAATGGAAAATAAAAGAAAAAATTTGCACCCTGATCAAGAAAGGCATAAACATCATACTAAAAGACCCGTAATAACATCAGGAGTCTTCTCCACCTCTTGCCTACCACGATGAGCAGAAAACCTATTATTGCGTTGACTACCCTTTGGTTGCGCTTGAGCACCTTGAGCACCTTGGCCTACATAAGCAACTTGTCCTTGAGGACTGCCATCTTTCATCTTGCTTTCCTTAGAATGATGACCTGGTTTATCACACCACTAGCACATATTCAAACCGTCTAGACATTCACCCTTATGGTTCTTACCACACTTCTTACATATGGGAGTAACATGGTCAATAGGAGCACCTCCTTGAGGCTTATGTTTGGGCACCATATACTTGTCAAAACTTAGAGTAGTGGCATTAGAATACCCTTGGCTGGAGTACTTTTGAAAAAAAATAAAGACGTCCACCACCTACAGACTTACCATGTGAAAAATAACCACCACCGGTCCTTGGCCTATTGGACTCCCTATTTTTCTCCTTTAGCTACTCCCCTTTTATTTGATCCACATAGGTCATGAGTCTAGATATATCAATCTGCCAAATCAAAAAAGTCATTTTGCACTCCTTTGAGACCATATTCGATACACTCAACACGAACTTGCTCATACGATCTCTTGATTTGGCAACCATGAATGGAGCATAACTTTTCAATTGAGTAAATTTGAGGGATACTCTCTCACACTCATACCGACTTGCTTAATGTTCAACAATATTGTACTTTTGCCTCCCTCAAAACCCCTTCAAACTCATCCCAAGTCATGAGATCCGCCTCTCTAGGCCTCTCACTTTTCCATTGGTCATACAAAATAGGAGCAACGCCGTTCAATTGATACATGGCCAACTCCACCCACTCAACTAGGTTGATCCCCATGATCTCCACAATCTTATGAATACTATCAACAAACTCTTGTGAATCCTCTTCCACCTTAGAACCCCAAAACTCTACAGGATTTATCCTAATGAAATCACAAACTCTTATCGCTGTTGTACTCACATTTGGATTAATGGGAGCAACCACCTAATGATTGACTTGAGCCATAATGACGTGATACTTGAAAATCTACTTGAAATGCGGCACTGGAGACTTGATTCAAAGGATCATTCAGAGCCTATTGCTCCTCTTAAACCATATTCATTCTAGAGGGGTATCTTCGTTGAGGCATATTCTGAAAGTCACAAAGAACAAGCGTTAGAAGGAAAGGCTTAACCACTCTACCGCACTATATAGATCATGAAAGAAGTGAAACTTTCCTAAGATGTTTCGTGTCCCCTTAGTCATGGATGAGGCGCACTTCACATTAATTAATAAAACTGTACTTAATGCGGCATGTTAGACTCCCTAGGTCCAAGCCATGACATGGATATTGGGATGTGAGGGACCACAACTAAGTCTTTTTAGCATATATTACATTCGTAAGGTAAAGAAATATACTGATATAAGAGAAAGTAATCAACTCAAGCGAATGAGGATAGGTTAATCCAATAAATGTCCAATTCGGACTACATTATAAAGTCGTCTAAACATACCTCTAGTCTAATCTTTGATAGGGGATTAGGACAAACTCCTAGTTCACCCGAAAAATAACAAGAAGTGAAATAATAGAAACAATAACAAATTCATTGCCCTTGAAAAGATGAGGAATATATCTAATCAACTCTAGCCACAAATAGGATGGTCGTGCATGTCATCCTCTCCTACATAATGAGACAATTTAGGCAAAATATGCGTTAGTACATTTGAATGTACTAAATATGTGACGTATGCTTAAAACATTAATATGAACGTGAATAATATGCCATAAGATGTATGATGAATAATAATGAACATGAATAAAACTTAAAAGTATTTGAAGCTCACGGTCAATGCATATTATAAAACTTCATCATAAACGTATAACTTAACATTTAACTTGTCTTGGATAAGACATTTAATCGACATCTATGATCATGTGAGCTATTACATGGAATATGATGATCCCGATATTGAGAAGGGGGAGGCTACCTTGCCAGGGTATACTCCATCATGTTACTCATCTCAATATACTTCGTCATATTAGTCATCTCAAATCAACTCAACTATGCTATATGTGGATCCACTATCTATGATATAAAGGCAATACTACGCGGGCAAACATTGTTTGGGACTTTAGGTTGCTACTAGGATTACCAGACCAAATCCCCCCTAGAAACCCTCTCAGTACTTAGTTAATATCCCAATAAAAACTCATAAAACATGATCACAATATAATAGAAAAATATAGTAACTGCCTATCAATTCATCTTTAAAACATATTAGGAATAGCTCATTAACTTGGTGATTCTTAGGAATCCATAACTTCAGTGAGAGTTGTCCTTATCACTATCTTAGAACATAATTGTGTGAGAATTGTACTTATCATACCATAGTTGTCATGACCCAACCCCATAGGCCGTGACTGGGATCCGACCTGGACCCCCCGTATACATACCTATCAATTGTGGTCACATTGAACTGTAAATAAGACAATATCATATAACATAGCCCCATTGGGCGACAACGTTTTCATAAACCTGTAGCCCTTTTCATTTGTATCATAACATGACAGGGCACGCAAGCCGACAAGGCTGCCATAACATAATAACATATATCATATATTATGTAGACCTAGCTGAATCAAACTGACATACACAACCCACATATACATGTCTGCAGACCTCTAAAAATATAAATGACAACATATGGTGGGACAGGGTCCCCGCCGTACCCCCGAATGGGCAAAACCATTCTATACATCAGTGGATAGTATCAAAAACTAGGCCCCAAAACAATGGAGCCTCTTTCAGCTGAGCCGCGTGGAATCCTAAGCTGACGGATTCCCAAAACCTAGATTTGTACCTGCGGGCATGAACGCAGCCCCCCGAGAAAGGGAGTCAGTACGACATATGTACTAAGTATGTAAAACATTACATGATACAACTGGAAGCATATCTGAGGTAAAGAAGCAGGGGATAAAATGTTAAATCAGAAACATGTACCAGTATTCTGTGAATCACAAAAACATGAATGCTCAAATTTTCAATATAGCCGGCCCCGTCAGGGGTCTGGTGAATCATATATATAGTATCAGTATTAGGCCCCAGGCCATCCTCATAGTATCAGTATCAGGACCTAGGTCATCATCATAGTATAAGTATCAGGCCCTAGGCCATCATAATATATACATACAGATGCCGGCCCTCTAGCGAGGGACTCGGTGAACAATGCAGTGAATTGCACGAATATGTTAACCAGTCCGAGCCTAGGAGAAGAAGTGTTACAGTATACACGAGTAGAGTAGTGAGAAACCAAACACAGTTTAAATCATTATCCGAGACTCAACTATATAAGAGGACTAAGTTATTGTCTAAGGATTCGAGTAACAGTATAGTCATTCTAGCTGCCCTCTAAATGCCATTAGGGGCTACATTAATTACATCTCGAGGTTCCTAGATATATACCAAAGTAAGACTATTCATTTAAGAGTTCTAGAGAAACAGTTCGACTATTATAGGAATTCAATATTTAGAAGTAATTAAGAGATGTTTCAGAATGGAGTTACCTCAGAGTTCAGGTCAGATTCAACTTATAACTAAGTCAAGGACATGCCCAAAAGAAGAAAGAGAACAAGCTCTATATGGTCTGTATTTTCCTTCAGGTGATCTTCATATACATATTTCGTACCCGGCCCTTTATGGGACTCGGTGAACCACTATGGAATCGTAATCTCATTTTTGTATCAAATGCATCTCAATGAAAATAAGAGATAGCTTCCAATACATTAAATTCTGACACATAGAAGCCCTACTAGGCAATACTTAATCTTCACAGGAACTCTAATACTGAGCAGTGGGTAGGGGTTATGAGGCGTACTTGGAATCTTGGGAATGGAATTATCCCCGGACTTCGTAAACAATCCACTTAAGGCTAAACATTGCCAAAAGGAAAGAAAGATAGTTGTACGAACTTATACCAAAACATGCCAAGAGAAAGCTTTACATACCTCTTGGGAGTTACCCTTTATCTTGCTCATCTCGTCGTCTTCTGAACCTATTCAATATGAAAGTAATACGAATATCAACTACTCTTAACTTTTCAGTATCTGAGGTTACGCCTTAATGTTAATGGAATCTATTCCCTTAGTCGTTTCCTCGACTAGTTCTTTAGTTTGTTAAGGCGTTAACGAAAATTGGGCAGCACCTCCCATATAATGTGCCCTATAAGAATTTACAATTAGGTCCCTAAGACCTACATCCAACCAACAACAACAACCTGCAGCAACTCATACCAATAATATACAATATAGACTACGAACGACCTATCCAAAATACGATATCAAAATGAAGTTTCTAGTTTCCATTTTTTCCAAACCTTTAACCGTGCGAAGCGGGGGTTGTGTGGATGAAACCAGCAGCTCCCCCAAGTCATTTAGAAAATGTTTAGGCCCTGCAACCACAAGCCACACCCCTGCAGCATCACCTCACAAGAACAACACTTTGTTTTGACAACAATTCAACTATAACGACTACAAATTAGTTTATTCCGAACGCCAAGTATTTCTAAGCCATTTTCATATTTACAGCCACCTATAGGGAGTGTAACACCCTTTATAACAACTCCATAAAGTCCAAATTAAAACAAGAAACCTTACCTTACCCGAAATTGGCCAAAATTGTCAAATCGAAACTCGGAACTTCTTCAAACGCGCTGAAATTGAGCGGGCTGTTTGTGCGACTTCCTCGCTGCCCTAAATTGGATTTTCTCATTATTAGAAAGCGTAATATAACCACGGTATACCATAATTAATTAATTCACGAAACAAAACTCAGAGGCTTACCTCCAATAGGCCTAACCCATAGCCTCCCTCCCTTGCACCTTTCACGTTTTTCTCTTCTTTTCCTTCCGAATCTCTAATTGTAAAGCTGAAGTTTTGGTTCCGTATACATCGTAATATACATATATACATACTTACATTCTTAAGGAACACCGTATATAATTAATTCACGGAAGAAAGTTGGACAACTTACTCTTAAGCTCCCAACGCCAAGGCTGAATCTTTCTCACATTTTTCTCCCAAGGGCTGCTGCTATTTTTGGATAATGAACAACTTAAGAGTCATATACACATATATATATGAGGTGACACGTGTCAGCCCCTAAGGGTGACATGTGTCAGGCCCTTATTGGGCCACCTCAATATGCGGCCAATGGGGTGCTGCCTAGTAGTTGGGTCCACCTCCCCCAAGCATGTGGGTCACCTGCCTACTTGAGGTGCTGCCACGTGTCACCCTCCTAGGATGCCACGTGTCAAAAAAATTTCCTCCCTCGTAAGTTCGTAATCTCATTCGTAATCTCGTCTCACTTTAAGAGCCTATGAAACCCTTGCTACGTAAGATTGGTATGTAATCAAGTAACTCACGTATGTAAGATTTCTAAATTAGTAGCTTACATAGATAGGTCGAGTCCTACGACTCGTTACTTGGCCTCCTATTCCTTCCGGATTCTTATGATTCCCCTTCCAACCTTCTCTACCACGGGGTATCACATCCTCTCTTCGTTGGAGTCATTTGATAGTGTCGTAGCATATCCGGTTCATATGATAATGTTCAAGGAACTCATGAGACATTCCAAGTTTAAAAAGGGTGGGTGTAACAATAGTAACGTCTTTGATCTTACCTTTGATGATCATCATAAATTTCATCATAAAATCATAATTGCAACTTTAAATCTTAGTAACTTTTATTGAAAATCATTAAACTTATGATCAACTCATAAAATTATCTTTAACTTTCATAATCATAACTTGAAAGTAGTTGTATGCAGGGGAAGTCATGTTTCAACTTAAAATCATGAAATTCATATGAAAACATACATATAATGATCTTGATAACATCTTAAAATGAAATTAAATCAGCGCAATGCAATTCATCAAAACTAGGGTTCATAATCAATTGAAATTGAATGAAAATTTGAGAAAAGATTAACACTCCATGGGTGAAAGGAATCCTTGGATCAATCCCCACGTATCTTGATTGAATTGACTTTAGAGTTTAGAAGAACCCTTGAAGAAATCTGAAAACCCTAGCTTTAGCTTGAATAGAAACCTTGGGATAATTCTTTGGTCTTGCCTTAGAGAATTTTGAAGAATGAACTAAATAAGAGAGGAATTTGAAGAATTGAATATATATAGACTTGAACTTGACCATAAAAGTGTCTAGGTTAATTGAAGCGACTTTGGAAAATGACATAACTACTACTCATTAAATCTGAAACTTGACTCTACGAGACGCCTTTCTACAGGTCGTAGAAGAAATGATGAGTCATTAAAAAGAATCATCCTGTAGGCTTTTGCAAAGGACTAATAATCAAGTCTCTAAAGTTTGCAAACAGGTCGCATCTACGACCCGTAAACTTATCTACGAGCCATAACATGGACTCATCCTACAAGTCTCCAAACCGGCAAACTTGAGAGCCTCAGGACCTTGGTTATAAGTCATTTCTATGACTCGTAATAGTTCCTATGAGTCGTCCTATCAAGTCATAGACTTGACCCTGACAGACCTCTGAACATGGCCTCTGATGCTAAGTTACAAATGGTTCTTACGATCTGTAAACACTCTTACAACTCGTCTTTATGATTTATAGGGTGTCACTTGAGGTTGGTTCTGAACAAACCCTTGGTACTCACTCTTTGACTCAGTCTTATGAGTCGTAAATCAAATCGTAAAGATGATTCATTTTGAAATTTTGAAAATTTTCACCTTGGCTCTAAATTTCCGACTTCCAGGGTCTCACATACTATCAAGACTACAGGAAGTGCGAGGTAACCCCACAATAAAGTCCATGGGTATACACTCCCACTTCCACTCAAAAATGGGTTAGATATGAAGCTCACCATCAGGCCTCAAATGGTTGACCTTAACCTGCTGACAACTTAACCAATGCGACACATATTCTACAATATCTCTCCTCATGCCACTTTACCAGTAATGTTGTCTCAAGTCGCGATACATCTTAGCAATGCTCGAATGGATAAAATATCTAGAATCATGGGCCCCTCTAAGGATCAATTGGATCAAACCTCCAACTCTTGGAACACAGAGACAACCACCGAACCTCAATTCCCCATATGAATCTAGAGTAGCTAGTCCTGCTTTATCTCTCAAAACCAGATCTCGAAGTGCAACTTAATCCTCATCCTCAAACTGTCGGTTATGAATCTGATTAAATAATGATGGCTAAGCTCCCTTATAATCTAGCACACACCAGGAATCAGAAATGTCCAGCCAAATCATCCAGTTAGCTAAGGACTAGATGTCCAAACCTAATGGTCTCTTCATAGTACAAAAGAAGGCTAGACTACCCATAATCATTGTCTTCCGACTCAAGCCATCTACTACTACGTTCTCTTTTCCCGGATGGTAGAGAATATATAGAGGTCATGGTCGTTCAGGAGCTCAATCCAGTGGCGCTGCCTCAAATTAAGATCTCCCTAACTCATAATATACTGAAGGCTTCTATGATCAGTATAGATCTCGCATCGAATCACATACAAGTAGATAATGATTGGGGTAGGTGCGATCATGCAACTTAAGTTGCTTCTATGTATACGCAGTAACCCGGCCCTGCTATATTAGTACAAAACCAAAACTCACACGGGATGCGCCATATGAAATGGTGAATCCCTCTCCCTCAACTGGAGGAGTCAATATAGAAGTGTTGGTAAGCAACTTTGTGAGCCTCAAAAAGCTCATCTCAGTCTCTTCTGACCAAAAAAATGGAATGTCCTAGCGAGTTTATGGAGTTAGAATTGCTAGTATAGTGAAAATTCCCTCAACAAAGCGCCTATAGTACCCTGCCAATCTGAGGAAACTACGAATCTCAGTCATTAGGGTGGGCCTTACCCAATCACGGATAGCCTCAATCTTTGATGGACCCACCATAATATCATCTTTTGACACAACGTGCCCCAAGAATGCTACCGACTCAAGACAAAACTCCTAATTTGAGAACTTGGCGTAAATCCGTTGATATCTCAAAGTATTGAGAACTACCCTCAAATGTTGCTTATGATCATCCCAGCTCAATGAGTATACAAAAATATCATCGATGAAAACTATAACAAATGATTCCAAGTACGGCCTGAAAACCCAAGCCATCAAGTCCATGAATGTGGAGGGGGCATTAATCAACCCAAAAGACTTCACTGGGAACTCATAATGGTTGTAATGAGTCCTAAATGCAGTCTTACGGATGTCCTCTACCCTAATCCTCAATTGGTAGTAGCTGGATCTCAAATCAATCTTAGAAAATACTGGAACAGCCTGAAGATAGTCAAATAGGTTGTCAATCCTAAGCATGGGATAACGGTTCTTCTATTTGACCTTGTTCAACTACATTTAATCAATACACATCCACATAGTACCATCTTTTTTCTTAATGAATAGGACTAGTGCACCCTAAGGCGATATGCTAGGCCAAATGAATCCCTTAACTAGGAGATCCTAAAGCTGAACACTAAGCTCCCTGATCTCTACAGGTGCCATATGGTATGGTGGGATGTAAATAGGACGAGTACCCATTTCTAAATCAATAGGCAAAGTAAATATCACAATTCGGAGGTAGACCAAGAAGGTTGGCCAAAAACAAATCTGCAAACTCTCAGACTATAGGCACTGAATCAACCATAAGGTCTTCCCTACTAATATCTCTAACATAAGCCAAATATTTCAAAAATCCTCAGGCCACTAACCTCCGAGCCTGAATAAGGGAGATCACCCCAACCTGTGTGCAACTAAAAGAGACCTGCCACACTACCTGTGGAATACTCAGCATGGTTAAGAAATGGTCCTGGAATAGAAATCAAAGACTGCATAGTAAAGGGATAACTAGTCCATGCCCTGAATCAAATCAAGTGTCCCATACCTTAATAGTCACCATACCAGATCGAAAGACCTCATCCACTATAGGCCCTACTGGAATCTCTAGTGGGATTTTTTGTAAGACCTCTTGTGCAAAAAATGAGGCCTACCTTGACTATCCTACTGCCTAGCTCTCTATTTGTTGCCCCCTTCGGCCTCATGATGGAGTTGCTCAAGTGTGTGGGCATAGTCCACCACATCCAAAAACGAGTGGCCCACTGAGACTAAAGATTGTGTCCCCACCTTCGTACGAAGAACCAAAATCTCTCATTCATAATATGTAAGATCATGTAGCATGCATGGAGAGTTAGTAAAATCAGACCTCGTATTCTAATACTTTTATGAAACCTTGTTCCAATGGTTAAAACTGATTTCATAGCTGATCTCTAATGCACCTAGGATAAACCAAGCCAAGAATATATCTAAAATCTCAGTCTATGATACTGTTGGAAACCCAGCTTACCTGATCTCTCGATACGAAGGCCACCACTACCGAGTAGGACCATTGAGCTAGGAATTAGTGAATCGGACCCTCTTGATTCCACTAAATGCAAAATATGTAGCCGCTCGCGGAAAGTGTATAGAAACTAGTGGGCATCCTTAACCACATCCCAGAAAATCTCAGTGGTGATAGTCTAAGGAACACCCCAGTATCTTCTGCTCCCAAAGTGGCATGACGCCCTCTAAATCATTAAACCTAGCAGCACGTGCCGATAGTAGCTTAACTATGGGTGTTGCTAGTGTATGCTAACCCCGTGGTCCTAGAGTAGCTGTAGATGGGGCCTTCTGCAAACCCCCAATAGCAGCTAATATCAAGGAGAACATCGCCCAAAGGTTCGGAGCTGCAAATAGCGTAGGCAGTGTCTAGGCTGCTCGGTCCCAACCCACTTGGCTGATGATATACTAGAGTTAGTTGTGGATCCACCTTTAGCTACAAAGTCTACTCTATGTACAAAGCTAGAGGTTCAACCCTAGCACGACCTAGATGTAGGCCTCTACCCCTAGCTAAGGCCCTATCACACGTGCAATCCATCCTATAAAAGTGTAGAGCCAGTGATATTTCATGAAACAAATAAGACACATATTGCTCCATAGTGATACAAAACAGACAAGTTCCTAAAGATATCATGTAGCCTCCATAGAGAAGTTACGAACGTCTTCATACCAATCCACAGACTCTACTAGATAGTAGTTTTTTAAAAGTGAGATCGGTGAATGTGGGTTGCGATACCAACTTTTCACAAACTGATTTTTTTGGTCATGATGACATCTACTATGACCCCCTAGTAAGAAAGCCAACCCATATCCCAGAAATATGAGTAATGAGATGTTAGGGTAGAAAACTGTCAATTTAAATTAAAAGCCGTAATTAAATAACAAGAAAACATATAAATGGTGGAAGCAAATAAAAATATATATAAACCAAAAGGTCTCTCCCAGAACCTTGAAGTCAATGTACAAAGCTACTACAAAATAGGTACAAGTTCCAAAAGTGGAACATAGAAACAAGATTGTCTCAAAGAGAAAAAATAGACAAAAATATATGTAGAGGGAGATGGGTAAATCTAGAAATTTGTATGCTTATCCTCGTGTCTAGTCATAACTACAGCTGGCTGAAAATCAATGCTGATAGTTAGTACTCAGAATTGTATCACAAAAACAAATTCAGAGTGTAGTATGAGTAGCAAAATAACAGGTACCCGATAAGCATCATAGGTTGGCTGAGTAAGATAAGTAAAACTAAATTGAAATGCGATAACTAACCATAACCAAAGATAGAAACAAGAACTCAAGGTAGGTGAGTACACAAGCATACTCAACACACAAAGAGAAGGAGAGAACTAGTGAAATCCATCGAGCTCCCATAAATACGATAAGTACACTCATGTACAAGTCTAAAAGAAACAACCTGAATAGAATCCAATAAGACCGATATAAGCAAGGATAGTTGAAGTAAAATGAGAGAATAAGATGAAGTTCCTACAAAGCCACAACTTCCCACAAACTTGAATCGAACCATTCTGTAAGCTTAAAGCTTTCACCAAAGCTAAACAACAGTGAAGGACTTAGACTGAAGAATCATAAAAGGATCAGGTACTTGAGCTGAGATTTGGTAGTAATCAAAGACTTAAACCAAGGTATGATTAATCGAAGACTTGAACCACGTGCAAAAAATACCAAAGACTTGAACTGAGGTAATTATATCTATGGAATTGAACAAAAGGATAGTAAGTAGCTATGGAGTTAAACCAAGGTTGATAGCGGCGGTGGACATAAACCAGGTCCAAGTAAAGACAGAGACTTAAACAGAGGTAATAATACCTAGGCAAGGACTTAAACCACGACATGTGGAATGAATTAGGGGCTTGAACCACAAATAGAGATGAATCAATCAAAATTATTATCAAGGGCCAACCGATAGAGTGGTAGGATACTATGGAGATAAGGTTCAAAAGCTATGCTACTTCTTATCTAATGCTCAGACTATTAAACTCAAGTCTGCTATAGCTGTCTACCGAGAACCAAGTTGTCAGACTTGATATCGGAGAAGTTTCTAGGCCCGCTGGCACAAAATATTACGTAATTCTAAGGAAACTCTAGTCTAATCCTATAATAAGGATAAAAATGATTCCAAGGATATAAACCAAACACATAATACATTCCACAAGGTACAAATGATCAATAGTTAACAAAAGATATGCTCAACCTTTCCGAATTTCTCGAAAATAGATCCTACGACATGAATTCTAGGAATTTAGCATGATTGACACCCAAACACCCCCAAACTAATAAAAAATAGTATAAAAATGCCTAAACATGCTCAATCTAAAGAGGGAGATATCGTAGCCTACCTGTTAGCCGATAGCAAGTGCTCTAATTCAATGAACCAGAGATTTTCCCTTCTAAACAACCTAAGAAAACTGCAACACTATCAACAATAGAATCACAAATTTAATATGGTCGTTTTAACACCCAAATTACTAAATTTAAAGATGGCCAAATGTTAGAGTCAAAAATGAGAATCTTGAACCCATTCTATAAATTATGGAATCGACTCTATGCAAAGCTCTTAAACACTACCTGAAACTTTTGTTCCAAAAGGAAACACAATTCAAGCATCAAAATAGCCCCAACCGAAACATGCAACAAAAATCCAAAACAAGCTAAAAAGGACAACAAGAGCAACAACTATATTCTAGATATTACCGAAAACAAAGTTGCAACAGATGAAACCACATACTAAATTGACATTCATGAAAAACCCCCACAGTCTAGGCTATTGAATCACCCAATTTGGACCTAAAATGAATAAGAAATCATCCAAAAACATTCTCCAAAAATGGAGCTCGAAAATGAGTTATAGTAGCAACTAAATCATGATTCGTACCTTCAACGAAACTTCAAATGTGAATTTCAACAGTGCCAACAGATTCTCCCTAGAAAATCACATAGGTTAGCCTTTTTAACCTCTAGATCCGGACCTAAAATTCATAGGAAATCAAGTCTCCAAATTCTCCAAAACCTTAGCTCCAAACTCAACAATGGTTATGGTATATAATTCTTTCTTTCATTTAATGCCTATTGGTATTCCAAAATTTATATTCCAAAATCCTTGAGATCTAATTTCATCTTGGTTCAGCAAAATACTTCAATTTACCTCAAACGTTTAGTCTTCAATAAATTTAGACTACCCCACAAAGATCTCCACGAAAAATCATGTAGAATAAACCTTTGAATCACTAAATTCGGGTTTAAATTGATCAAGAAATATAACTTTGTAATAACAAGGAAACTTATGAGAAAGGTTGTCATAGAGGGATAGGGTGCACCAGATATGGTGCACCAGCGTACCAGCAGATTATTCTCATTTTTAAAGTCTTTGATGAGGTACTCAGGATTTATTCGGAACCCCATATGTGCAAATGAACTAAGATACCCTACTAAATTTGATGTTTTAGACTCAATGATGCACTCAAAATTTTCATCTGAGCTCATTTAAACAAAAATTGGATCCCACACCCAAGCGTCATTTTAAGCCAAAATCCACAAAGAGGCTTGGAATGAGACCAGAAGTCCTGGGAACTGCACGAAAGGACATTCCACTTCAACTAGATATTTTTTAACTAACCATGCTGACAAAATTTTTATCCCATTCTATTTTTCAAGAATGCTGAATAAAGTCAACCATAGGTCAAATTTCAAGGGCTAAAGCACCAAATGACCCAACTAGTACCAATTGCCTTCATACTCATGTCGACGATGCATACATCCTAATTTTGTCATTCTAGAGCTAATGGAACCTTCAGAATTGCATTTTGAGTTTGGTTACCTAAAGTAATTACCAAAATGACTTTTTCAAGTTATTAGAGCTCCGAAATAGGGAAACGATCCTAACACACAAATGAATGACTAGAGGACTGAACAGTCAGTGATAGCAAGTTATAAATGACTTCGGATAACTATAGAAAAGCTTTAAATGACAAAAAGAATGATTTGTTTAAAAAATGAATGAGAGAGTCATTACACCAAGTCTATGAAATGGATATATATTGAGAGTTCTCCTTCAAGAAATAATTTTATATAAAAATAACTCCATCTCAAGTATGAGAAAAGAGACTAAGTTCTCCTTAGATCAAAATAGTCCTTATAGTTTGATAAATAGAATTTAAGTGCATTACAAAAATTTCTATACACATTGGGCTAATCTTTTCGACATAGTTTTCTCTATGTTTTTTGTGGTGTAAAGGCATCCTATTCCTCATTTTCAAGCATGATTCTACATCATTGATCAAACTAGTATTCTTGCATTTTAGACTTATATTAGGGTATAATATAGTTTTGTTAAAAGGTGGAAAATATATGATGAAAGTCTATAGTTATTTAAATTAGTTATCACATATTAATATAAAGTGAATAACGATATATACACAATTACTCGAGAACTCAAAGGGGGGAAAGAATTGTCGTACTTGTAAATTGAATCTGGAGACCCCTTATTACAGACACTATGAATTGGTCCTATATTTGTTATGACTATAAAGTAGTTGTGTATATGAGTTCCATGGTTTGATGTGAATAAGGCAAATGAATTAAGAACTATTTGTGTTCGTCGTTATGCTAAATTTATAATGTGAATCCAATTGTATAATTATCAGCACGTGTAAAAGAAGCAACTTACATGTCAGATACATATGTATATATATAGATCCTTAATATTAGTGAATTATATAGAAACAGAAATATATGTTCTTTTTTTCAAGTTGTATGCTAAGGTAGCAGAAATGTCTCTAGAACATTATTTATAAGCCTACTTGAATTCTTGTTTCATCTAAACCTTCTGAAGGTTGTTTAAACTATTAAGTGTAACACCTCGAAAGTGTAAAAATTGACAAAAGAGGGAAATATTAGATCTAGTGTAATATTATAGTTCTTTTTGGATTCCACGTAGCCATTCATAGATCGTACATGGTTCTACAATCCAAAGGAGGTGCCCATGGAAGGAGCCTTCAGTTCTGAGCAAAAGGAAGTTAGGACCACGAAAGTTTATATGGCTCGTAAAGGTGTCCATACACAGTAGACCCATATGTGGATCACCCATCAGAGAATTAGAAATGTTAAAGTTAATTGGGCCACGACCAGCAGGGATTTATCATAGTAGGTTCTGGCGGACCAAGGAAGGGCTTGTAATTCATACCTAAACATTCAAACCCCAAATATCATCTCTCTAAAGTCTTCTCTCAAGATCCTCCTTCTTCCTCAGGCAATTCAAAGAGAAAATCAAGTCATGCCTTCAAGTCAAGAACAATTTAGGGCTTTAAGATCTAAGGTATGTTGGAATTCATCAATGGTTCATTTCACCTATGGAGTCCTAAGATTTATCTCAAAATCTCTTATGAATTTTTCTTTTAAAAATCCCTAATTTCATCAATTTGCATCGGGCGTACTCATATAAGATATGTCTTATGATTATTGATAAAGCCATGCATAATTCTCATCATGTTGCATAATTTCAAGATGAGTTTAAATAACCCATGCTATATGCTAGTTTGAAGAATATTTTAAATGAATTATGGTTATCAACTCGAATTGATTTCAATGGAAGTTTTATGAATGCTCATCAAAGATTATAAATGAATCATGAATAAATATGAATGATATTTTAATGATAGTTTAATCAAGAAGTTATGGTGTGATAAGGTAGTTTTCACACAATCATATTAAAGTGTATATAAGGTAGTTCTCACTTACTTATGGATTCTTAGGAATCAATAATGTTAATAATCTATTCTTATGATTTTATGATGATGAGGATTGAGATCCATTGGGATAATGACTAAGAATCGACAGGACTTCAAGGTGAGGTGAGGTCTAGTAGCCATAATAGCTACATAAGGGAATCCTATTAGCAACCTTTATATCCTAACTACGTTGCCTGCATAGGTTTCATGTGTTAATATGGCCTATATTGTATCATAATATGGGGTCGGAAGATCATCATACACCTCCCACTCGTGGCTAGAGTTGGGCTTTACTATTTTATAGTTTATGATTCCTCATGCTTTGATACAAGACTGTTATCTTTTCATCATTTTTATGAATTTCTTATGTAATTGGTGATCTAGGAGCTTGTCTTACACCTTCATCTTATTTATTGGAGGCATGTTGGATGTTATAGAGTTTATGTTGTCTTTTATTTGAGTTCGAGACTTATTATCTTTTGTCGAGACTTTATTTTTGAATTTTTGTCTTATATTGATTGGTTAACTTACCTTATGTATCCTCAGGTATGAAATAGTAAGAGTCTTGGTTGGGGTCCTTTGGGATTTCAAACGCTGTGTTGCACCTAGGGCCTATCTTGGGTCGTGACAAACATTATATTACAGCAAAAGGTTTAAAGTATCCTAGGGAGTCTAACATGCCGCATAAAATAGAGTCTTATTCATTGGTGTGAAGCACTTCACATCTATGAATAGGAGATTATAAGGTATCTTAGGAAAAATATCATTTCTTTTATGATCTCTTCATGCGATAGAGTTGAACTCTTAGGATTCCTCATCTAACAATTTCTCATTGCGATTTTAGAAATATGCCTCTAAGAATGATTCCCATTCAAAAGAATGCCAAAGAAGAGAAACAAGCTCCAAATGACTCTTTCCATGAATAATTATCTCATGTAGAGTTCCAAGCAACTTTTTAAGTTCTTGCACAAGCCATGGCGGTGCAAGTTAATCTAGAGGTGGTATCTTATGTGAACCCAAATGTTTATCATTTGACCCATATGAACCCTTTTGAGTTTAATGTTCTAAGGTGGATAAGTATCCACAGGATTTCTTAGAGGGTATAGGTAATATTATTGACATTATGAGTGTTATCCCAGTGGAAAAAAGTGGAATTTGCGGCATATCAAATAAAAGGGGTTGCTTAAATTTTGTATGAGCAATGGAAGGATGAAAGAGGTAGAGATGATAGTTCCGTGGATTAGGACGAATTCAAGGGTGCTCTTATTAACAGGTTCTTTACTTCGGAGTTGAGGGAGGCTAAGTGTAAGAATTCATCAATTTGGGGTAAGGTATCATGAGTGTGAAGGAGTATTCCCTCAGTTCACAAAATTATCCAAATATGCTCCTTCCATGGTTGCAAATCCAAGGGTCGTATGAGCAAGTTTGTTTTGGGTATGTCCAATTTGGTGTTCAAAAAGTGTAGAACTGCCATGCTTACCAAGGACACGAATATTTTGAGGCTTATGTCACATGCCCAAAAAATAGAATAGGAGAAGGCAAATGAAAGGTCTAGAAGGGAGTCCAAGATGGCTCAAACCGATGGTGGTATTTCTCTCATGATTCATCTCGAAATGGTGGCCATCTACAGTTTCATCCAAAGTATTTAGTAAAATAATCTTCAAATACAATGACTCCAAAATTTCATAAAGATAAGGTGCCTAATCCTAAGGGACAAAGAGGAGCTCCGATTAGTCAAGTGTGGAAGAAACTACAAGGGAGAATACTTAGCGGCATCAATTTATGAGATACTATCGGAAGCCTTGTCATCGAGCATAAGAGTGTCGGAGTGGTGCTATGCCTCATAACAAGACTCATACTCCGACTATAGACCATCTTGATATGTGTGGTACAACCTCGGGAGGCGGTCCATGCCAAAATAGATTTTATGCCCTTCAGACTCATTAGGAGATTAGGGATTCTCATGATGAGGTGAATGGTATGTTGAAAGTCTTTGATATTGATGTTTATGCATTTTTAGATCCGGCTGCTACTCTATTGTTTGTTATTCCTTATCTTTCTATGAAATTTATTATTAGTCCAGAGATTTTGTTAGAGCCTTTTTCGTCTATACTCTTGTTGGTGATTCAGTAGTGGCTAAAAGAGTCAATCGAAATTGCCCAGATTCAGTTTTCCATAAAATAACTTTAGTTGACCATGTAGAGCTTGATATGACAAATTTTGATTTTATTCTCGATATGGATTAGCTATATGCATGCTATGCTTTCATATGTTGTAGGAATCGTGTAGTCAAGTATTAGTTTCCTAATGCGCCAATCCTAGATAGGAAAGGTAGTAAATTCATGTTTAAAGCTCAATTCATCTCATGCCTTAAAGCTCAAAAAATGATTTCTAAGGATTTCATTTATCATCTAGTCTGGATTATAGATACAAATTCTGAAGCTCCTACTCTTAAGTAAGTTTTGGTCATTAATAAGTTTCTGTAAGTTTACCCCAATGATCTCCCAAGTATCCCTCCCAAAAGGGAAATAGACTTTGGTATCGATCTTCTTCTTGATACCTAAGCTATCTCTATTCATTCTTATCAACTAGCTCGAGTAGAATTGAAAGAGGTAAAGGATCAGTTGAAGGATTTGTTAAATAAGGGTTTCGTTAGAACGAGTATCTCTCCATGGAGTGATTCAATTCTCTTTGTTAGAAAGAAGGATGGCTCTCTTTGTATGTGTATTGACTATCGATAATTGACCAAGATTATAATTAAGAATAAGTATCCTATTCCAAGGATTGATGACTTGTTCGATCAATATCAAGGGGCAAGCTACTTTTCAAAGATTAATCTCTGATCGGGTGATCATCAACTCTGAGTTAGAGAGTTTGACATTCTGATGAAGGATTTTAGAACTTGCTATGGTCACTTTGAATTCGTAGTTATATATTTTGCGACTTACATATGCCCTTTCAATTTTTATGAATTTGATGATCATAATGTTCAAGCAATATTTGGATATGTTCGTAATTGTGTTCATTGATGTTATTTTGATCTATTATCGCAATGACGAAGAGCAGTTGATCATTTGAGGATTGTCTTGCAAATTGTAATGACCCTATCTGGGACTTAGATGTGACACGATTATTAGAATTCCTGATGAAATTCAGACCAAGCCTCTTAGCTTATAATAACAATACATAAGGTAAATTAACATAATGAAATAAGCATAAGAATCGACTCAACATAGAAGTCAAACAAAAGTAAACTCAATCCTAATGTCCCAAATGGACTATAGAAATCTTTCAACGTGTAAACATACCTCTATACTAAACTTCATGGGGGCTTAGGACAAGATTCTAACTCGCCCGAATAATAAAAAATATTAAAGTAATAAATGAAAGAAAGTCATGTCCTATATGAATGATCACTCATCAATAATAACTCAAGAATGCCAAGTCAACTCTAGCCACGAATGTGAGGAGCGTGAGTATCATCCGTCCCTACCTTATAAGACAATATAGGTAAAATATACGTTATTACATAGAATGTACTAAGTATGTGTACATGAATAATATGACATAGGATGTATGAACAAACATAAATGAATGAACATGAATAAGGCTTAAAATAATTTGAAAGCACATGAAAACTTATGGTCAATGCGTCATTAAACTTCATAGTAAATCTTACATCTTTGCATATAACTTGTGTGGGCTAATACCTTTAACAGACATCTAAAATCATGTGAGATAATATATGGAATCCTATATTACTCCCACATCAAGAAAAGAGAGGCTACATGCGAAGGTAGACTCTGTGAGAACAACTTTAACATTATGAGCTATATGTGGATTCACTAGCTAAGCCATAAGGCAACCTACGGTGGCAATGTATTTTGGGATTTTGGTTGCTACGAGGATTCTCTTGGGTAACTAACTACGTTATCGGACCAAACCCTACCTAAAAATCCTCTCAGTGCTTAGTTAATATCTCAAGAGAATTCATTAAAAACATAGAAGCATCATCATTAACTTCATCATGAAAATAATCATTAGAGTAGCTCATTAAATTGGTTGATTAGTTAGGAATCCATAAAATTTGGTGAGAATTTCCATTACCATCATCTTAAATAATGATTGGTGTGAGAATTATCCTTACCACACCATAATAATGTTCTTGTATCATCATTTTCATCTGTTATACCCCGTACTTTTGTACCTTGGAAGGTTCTTAAGCTTCTTAAGTTTCTTGATAGGCTCTTAAGTTTCTTGAAAGGTTCTTAAGCTTCTTATAAGTCATGAGCCGGATAATTTATAACTCTACCAAACATCTCTAAGGAAGGAAGAATGTGACACCCCATAGTAGGGAAGATTGGAAATATTATTATGAGAATCCGGAAGAAGTTGGAGGCCAAGTAATGAGTAATAGGACTCTACTTATGTACGTAAGCTACCAACTTGAAAATCTTACATTCTTAAGCTACTTGAGTTCATACCAAGCTTACGTAGCAAGGATTACATAAGTTCGTAAAGTAAGACGAGATTATGAACCCACGAGGAGAAAAAAAAGGTGACACATGGTAGAAAAAGGGAGTGCCATGTGGAAGCAGTTGGAAATGCAATGTCACAGAAGTTAAAGCAAGGAGGTGGGCCCCCACATGCCATGTGGAAGCCCCTAAGTGAAGGAGGTGATGTGTTGGCCCACTAAGGGCTGCACACGTGTCACCACTTAGGGGATGACATGTGTCACCCCCTAAAGTGGCCTATATATATATATGTTTGATGACTTTTAATTCATCCTTATCCTTTCAGTTTCATCCTTATCAAAAAAAAAATCAAGAAAAGAAGAGAAGAGAAACTTGAAGATAGAGAGAGAGAGAGTGCTACGGTTTTTGAGGAAAAACGGGTGAGTTCTTCGATTTCTTTATATGAATTAATTATATAGGGTATAACATGAGGTTATAAAGGTATTATTAGTGTAAATTTATGGTGTCAAGAAGCCCCAAAAGGATATCAAATAGTCACGAAGTTTCAGTCGCGCTAGAAGAGCTTCCGAGGAGAGTTTTGGTGAGTTTGGCAAGTTTCGGGCAAGGTAAGGCTTTCCCTTTCAAACTAGAGTTTATAATGTTGTTATGAGGTATATTACATGAATTAAATGAGGCTGTAAGTAGAAAAATTGTATAAGAATGCTTGACGTTAGAAACAAACTAAATTGAAGTCGTAATAGTTAAATTAGAGTTGAGTAGTATGTTGTGATTGTGGTGATGCGGATGCTGATGGGTTGATTTTGTGTTGCAGGGCTGGAAATTTTTCTGAAAGGGGTGTAGGTACTTCTGGCTGCAGCCACATGACCCTCTATTTCGTATTGTTAAAGGTTTTATGGAATAAAGGTTAAAAACTCTATTTTGGCATCGTAGTTTGGAGCCAGTTGTTTGGAGTTGTATTGAGTAATGTTTAAGTGATTTCATTGTATATATAGATGCTTGTTGTTTTCAGTAATATGGATGCTAAGACTAGCAGTAGCATAGGGTAAGTTACAGGAGAGATGTTACCCGATTTCTAGCAACCTCGGAACTAGTAATAAACTAGTCGTGGGAAGTGGATAAGGAAACGATTTCTATGGATACTTGGTTATGGAGTTGGAAAATGAAAAGGGAAAGGGTATTAACCTTATTATTTATTTCATTTTAAATAGGTTCAAAAGACGATGAGGCAAATGTGGTTAAGAGTAATCCATAAAAGGTATGTGAAGCTACCTTCTTTCTTTTGGCATGTTTTTGGCATAGGTATGTAAAGCTACCCCTTCCTTCTCATGGCATGTTTTGAGATAAGAATTAAATGATGTAAGTTTTGGGGGTTATCCCATCCATAAAGCTCCGAGCATGATTTATGGCTCAGATCTACTTTCTAATGTTAGAACTTCCCTAATAATGGAGCTATGGCTCTCAAGCCTTCTATATGATGGAGAGTAGTAAAAAAAATTTCAAGCTATCTTCCTTTCTTTGGCATGGTCTTTCTGAAACAAATATATGATTTGTATATGCTTCCAAGTAAGTTCCTATTCTTAGAGCCACTTGGATGGACAATGTTTTAGATTTCCAGAGGTTCTGTTTTGATGCAATCCATAGTAACATTCAAAAGGTACTTGACATGGCGCTTGTCTTGATTTTTGAATGATAGCTCATTTTGATCATTCCATCAAGTCTCAAATATGATTTAAATTGCATTTAGTTTCTCCTTACTCTACTCGTGGATGCCTCAATGCTTTCTTCACTGAGCCCGAGCCAGGAGATACATGATCGTGCGTACTTCTCTACATTATTCGCCGTGCCCCGATGTGAGATGATAGGTAAGTCCTTTAGATGGGTTGTGAAGTTATGTTGTGCCATGTACACATATATTGATATGATATAATATGGCCATCTGATATGATATGATCTGTTATGGAGATATTCCCTACTCTAGAGTTATGCTGTGCTGTGGTGCCAATGATGGGATGGCAACCACGTTTTGTTCACCGCGTATCATAATAGGGTCGGATATGACATATGTTTTTCCGCATGCATTATCTGTGTTTGTGATAAGTATTTTGATATTCTAGATATTTTGCTCATTTTTTATATATTATGTTCTGGTTATGACTTTATTTATTATAGTTCATGCTTTACATATTCATTATATTTTCCATACTGACCCTCTTTCCTTGGGGGATGCGTTACATGCATGTAGGTACCACCATTTGAGTTGCTGATCCGCTTGCTTAGAATATCTACCTAGTTTTTTGACGGTGCTCCTTTGTTCGGAACCCATATTTTTGTACTGACCTTTCTGTAGCCTATATATATACATTAGTCAGGGGTACGACAGGGCTCTGTCCCTTCTTATTATTATTCTATTATTATGTAGAGGTATGTAGATATGTATTTGTGGGTTCTGTATATATTTTGGGCTTTTGTATTCCGTGACGGCCTTATCGGCTTTCGTGAGCTACAACTGTTTTCATGTGCTATCTAGTGACTTTAATTAATTTCAAAAATTGTTTATTCTATTAATATGCTAATTTGGGCTAAGGGTACGTATGGGTGTCCAACTTGGGCACGAGTTGCGGCCTATGGAATTAGGTCGTGATAAAGGGGGTATCAGAGCGGTTCTTCCTTGTAGTGTCTACAAATCGTGTCTAGTAGAATCTTGTTTATCGGTGTGTTGCACGCCACATCTATAAATAGGAGGCTATAGGACATTTAGGATGTTAGATTTTTGTCATATCAAAGATCGTGCGATAGATGTGAATCATAAGAAAACTTCTTATATTAACCTTGGATGTTAACCGAAGGATGACAGCAACGGAAGGAAGTGACTGATGATATTGGAACTCACAAGGCACGCAAGTAAGCAAAGGCACGAAAGATATCTTTTGGGTAAGGTATTAAAGTAGAACTGAAATGTAAAGTTGTAAATTAAAAGGAAGAGTAGACAGGAAACTCTGCCCAAATTTTCCTATAAATAAAAAGAGAATGAGAAATATGGCTGTAGTATGTCTTGAAAGGTCGTGCCCACAATAATGATGAGATTTGGCTAAACCATGAGTATGGCTGACCTCGAGAAATAAGTTTATTGCGGAATTAATGGCAATAGAAACTAGGAGGTCGATATTGATATGGTAAACCAAAGTTGGAAAGTACTTGTGACCCTAGGGAGATGATTTAGAGAAGACTGGTAGTTCTGGATAGAACGATATATTAAGGCACCGACGGAATTGATACATAGGGATAAACTATGATGAACTATAATTAAAAGGAGTAACAGTATGATTAAGACAAGAGTGCAAGGGAAATAGAATTGTGATGGATATGAAGTATTAATAGGACAGCTTGGGAGATATTAAGGATAAGACTAACTAAGAAGGGTAAGTAACCCATAGTAACAATCGTGAAAAAGGTTAAGAAGTGTTATACTATGGGGTGAATACGAACTGGATATGATATGAATATAACGAGGATCGTTATGAAAATAAGTAAAGCCTAGTAAGAAAGTGGCTAGTGATAGGACGTGGTCCATGTAATAAGAATATAAGAGTAAGTGTTAAATAGAAAAGCGGGCTAGAGAAAAAATAAGAAAGACTTATCAAGTTCTGTAGGCAAAGTTGCAAATAAATATTATGCAATAACGGAAATAATAGAGAGCACAAGGAAAGAAAGAGTAACTGAAAGGAGTAAGAAAGAAGAAAGCGAGATGACAGTGTAACGATAGGTCATGACATGTGTAGCCGAAGATATGAATGCTAAAAGTGACGGAACTATGAAAGACCAAGCTGTAGAAGGATGAGCAATGAGATAGAATGGGTGTTAGGGAATGATTGGTATGATACGAATAAAGATGGATGGACAAAATACGTTTTGAAAATGAGAAAAAGGATTATGTGGAAGTAATGCGTTCCAAATAATATAGAGGTAGTATAAGATCCCTCTTGTACGTAATAAAAGATAGACATAGACATGATAAATGATAAGAGAAATCTATGGAAGCACCCAAGATAGATATGATTAAATGAATACAGATACGGAACAAAAGGGGAACATACAATATGAACTTAAAAGTGCAATACGACTACATGGTTATAAGGTATAAAGGGGAGGTACATGCACACAACGTCGTCCCGACAATAGTGGAATAATTAAGAGACAAAGACGGTAAACTTAAGGAATAAATGGTGCAATATACATTCATCCCCAAAACCAAAGGATATTGGTTGGGATAAAGATACTCCTGCAAGAGAACCTTCGATAATTATTGTCGGAATACAAGTATTTCCTAATTAAAATTAGAATGACTAAAAGTGCTAATTAACTTTTGATAAATATAAGTGAAGTGTGGCCTTGGATGAGTTGTTCCATGGGTCACATTACACAAGTATAGATTAAAAGATGAGATATCGCACTATGTATGGAAATGTTCTCATCACTTCGTGACTTAGTCAAGGTTTCATACATACAAAATCAAGTTATAAAGGATGAAGAAAGAGATGAACATGATACGGTACCAAGCGAATTGGGAAAAGAGATTAGATAAGTTTTGATATTGGACAAAGGTATAAGTAGCCCCCCTCCCTTAAGGAGGGAAGCGGGTGAGAAGAATACAAGGGTAAGATAGAAATAATGGATACTGCAATATCGCGGACATGGATGGTTAAACTTAAAGAAGATCTCGTGCTGAAGTAAGTTAGAAACGCTAAAAGCCTACAATAATGGGATAGAAGTCAGAATGGCATTTAAGGTAGTGTCAAGAAGTTTTTGGAAACACCTTGTATGACATAATGTTAGAAGATGGGTATGTATAAAAAAATGAAAGGGTACGACCAGGGAATGGTATTGAATAACTCAGGAGATCGTGTAAAGGATAACGATACCATGCGGGGTCAAAATCCAAAATATTAGCTATAGCGTTGGTCGCAAATGATGTTGCAAAAGATAAATAACTAAGGAAAAGGGACAACAAGCCTCCTATGATTGTTAATGAGAAGACCAAGGAGTGAATAAAAGAAAAGCAAGAAGTATGATAAGATTGGATAAGCGAGTTTCAATGTGAATGAGATAGGTGAAGCAGAATGAACTCGGAGATGAAAAGACTATATCTACCTCATACAAGTTGTACCGGTAGGGTTATGCAACCTATGAATATGTATGTGTTAAGTATAGGGCCAAGTGACTAAGTATGTGGTAAAAAGAATAAGGGTTCAATAAGGACAATACAATTATACTATTTTTGATACATTACAGAGAGGTAGAGAATAGATATCTATACTTGTTTACTATATCCAAAGGCAGTCTAAACTCCTTAAAGGATTGGAAGATAATGGTTATAGACAACTCCCGAAAATCCTCGTAAAACCCTATAAGATGAGTTAACATTCGAGGACGAATGTTCTAAAGGGGGGAAGAATGTTATACCCCGTACTTTTATACCTTGAAAGGTTCTGAAGTTTCTTGAAAGGTTCTTAAGCTTCTTAGAAGTAACCATGTGAGCTGGATAATCTATAACGCTACCAAACAACTCTAACAAAGGGAGAATGTGACACCCCATAGTAGGTAAGATTAGAAATATGGTTATGAGAATCCGAAAAAAGTTGGAGTCCAAGTAATGAGTCGTAAAACTCGACTTATGTACGTAAGCTACTAACTTGATAATCTTACATTCTTAAGCTACTTGAGTTCATACCAAGCTTACGTAGAAAGGATTACATAAGTTCGTAAAGTAAGACTAGATTATAAACCCACGAGGAGGAAAAAAAGGTGACACATGGTAGAAAGAGGGAGTGTCATATGGAAGCAGTTGGAAATGCCATGTGACAGAAGTTGAAGAAAGGAGGTGGGCCCCCATATGCCATGTGGCAGCCCCTAAGTGGAGGAGGTGATGTGTTGGCCCACTAAGGGCTTCACACGTGTCACCACTTAGGGAATGACACATGTCACCCCCTATGGTGGACTATATATATGTATATATTTTATGAATTTTAATTCATCCTTATCCTTTAAGTTTCATCCTTATCAAAAAAAATTCAAGAAAAGAAGAAGAGAAACTTGAAGCTAGAGAGAGAGAGCGCTACGGTTTTGGAGGAAAAAAGGGTGAGTTCTCTAATTTCGTTCCATAAATTAATTATATAGGGTATACCATGAGTGTATAAAGGTGTTATTAGTGTAAATTTATGGTTTCAATAAGCCCCAAAAGGATAGCAAACAGCCATAAAGTTTCATCCACGGTAGAAGAGCTTCTGAGGCTAGTTTTGGCGAGTTTGGCGAGTTTCGGGCAAGGTAAGGCTTTCTGTTTCAAACTAGAGCTTATGATGTTTTTATTAGGTATATTAAATGTCTTAAATGAGGCTGGAAGTGAAAAAATTGTATAAGGATGCTTGACCTTAGAAACAAACTAAATAGAAGTCATTATAGTTAAATCAGAGTTGAGTAGTGTGTTTGTGATTGTGGTGCTGCAGCTGCAGCTGGGTTTATTGTGTGTTATAGGGCTGGAAAGTTTTCTAAAAGGGGTTTGGGTTCTGTTGGTTCCAGCCACATGACCCTCCATTTTGTATTGTTAAAGGTTTTACGGAATAAAGGTTGAAAACTCTATTTTGGCATCGTAGTTTGGAGCCAGTTGTTTGGAGTTATATTGAGTAATGTTTAAGTGATTTGATTGTATATATAGATGATTTTTGTTGTCGGTAATATGTCTTCTAAGATTAGCAGTAGGATAGGGTAAGTTACAGGAGAGATGTTGCCCGATTTCCGGCAACCTCGGAACTAGTAATAAACTAGTCGAGGGAAATGGATAAGGAAACGATTTCTATAGATACTTGGTTGTGGAGTTGGAAAATGAAAAGGGAAAGGGTATTAGCCTTAGTATTGATTTCATTTTAAATAGGTTCAAAAGACGACGAGGCAAATATGGTTAAGATTAATCCATAAAAGGTATGTGAAGCTACCTTCTTTCTCTTGGCATATTTTTGGCATAGGTATATAAAGCTACCCCTTCCTTCTCTTGGCATGTTTTGAGATAAGTATTAAATGATGTAAGTTTTGGGGTTTATCCCATCGATAAAGCTCCGATCATGATTTATGGCTCTTATCTACTTTCTAATATTAGAACTTCCATAATTATAGAGCTATGGCTCTCAAGCCTTCTATATGATGGAGAGTAGTAAAAAAAAGAGAGGCTATCTTTCTTTCTTTGGGATGGTCTTTCTGAAACAAATATATGATTTTTATATGCTTCCAAGTAAGTTCTTATTCTTATATCCACTTGGGTGGACAATGTTTTAGATTTCCAGAGATTCTATTTTGATGCAATCCATAGTAACATTCAAAAGGTACTTGATATGGCGCTTGTCTTGATTTTTGAATGATAGCTCATTTTGATCATTCCATCGAGTCTCAAACATTATTTAAATTGTATTTAGTTTCTTACTACTCTACTCGTGGATGCCTCAATGCTTCCTTCACTAAGCCCGGGCCAGGAGATATATGATCGTGCATACTTCTCTGCATTGTTCGTCGTGCCCCAACATGAGGGAACAGGTACGCCCTGTATATGGCTTGTGGATTTATGCTGTGCCATGTACACATATGTTGATATGATTTGATATGATATGATATGGTCATCTGATATGATATGATCTGTTACGAAGATATTCCCTACTCTGGAGTTATGATGTGCTGTGGCGCCGGTGACGGGATGGCGATCACGTTTTGTTCACGGCGTACCGTAATGGGGCCGGATATGACATATGTTTTTCCGCATGCATTATTTGTGTTTGTGATAAGCATTTTGACATTCTGGATATTTTGCTCATTTTTTATACATTATGTTCTGGTTATGACTTTATTTATTATAATCCATGCTTTATATATTCAGTACATTTTCTATACTGGCCCTCTTTCCTCGGGGAATACATTATATGCCCGCAGGTACAGCCATTTGAGTTGTCGATCTACTTACTTAGAACATCTACCCTGCTGTTTGGTAGTGATCCTTTGTCCGGAGCCCATATTGTGGTACTGACCTTTGTGTAGTCTATATGTATACGTTGGTCAGGGGTAAAACGGGGCCCTGTCCCATCCTTAGATTATGCTATCATTCTGTAGAGGTCTATAGATATGTATTTGTGGGTTCTATATATGTTTTGGGCTTTTGTGTTCCGTGACAGCCTTATCAGCTTTCGTGAGCAGCATCTATTTTTATGCGCTATCTAGTGACCTTAATTAATTTCTATATTTGTTTATTCTGCTAATATGGTAATTTGGGCTAAGGATACATATGGATGTCTAACTCGGGCATGAGTTGCGGCTTATGGGATTGGATCATGACATTATCATTTTAACTTTCATCATTCAACCATAAATCTCAAGTCTTTCATAAAAGCTTTCTTTTGAAAATTATTGAACTTTACAATCATACTTCATGTTAAGCATCATTAAAACTAGCTTCATGCATAGGAATTCATAATTCAACTTGAAATCATTCAATTAATGTTGAATCATGCTTATAATAACCATGAATAACAATTAAAAATGTAATTGAAATGGCCCAATACAATTCATCAAAACTAGGATTAGAAACCAATGAAATTTAAAGAGAGAATTGAGGAAAACCTTGGGTTCCATGGGTAAAAGGAATCCTTAGATCAATCCCACATACCTTGATGAAATCACTCAAAAATTGAAGAACAAATTGATTGCTCTTTAAACCCTAGTTTGAGTGTGTGAGAGAGCCTTGAGAGAATTAATTGATCTTGCCTTAGGGAAATTTAGGACAATGAATTAGAATAGGAGGGTAATTTAAAGAATTAGGTGTCTATAGGCTCTGAAATTGACCGTAAAAGTGTCTAGTTTCATTGAACCAAACATGAGAAAAAAAACAACATTACTCTTCATTAAACTCAAATTTTGGAACTGCAAATTGTACTCTATGAGTAGTAATAACTTCTACCACCCGTTATCTTGAATTATCTTGTAGGTCTTGGAATACTTGAAATCTTGAGTCTTTGAAGTTGCATCTACGAGTCATTCTTATGACTCATCAAAGGGTTTATAGATTGTAGAACCTAGTTGTCCTGCAGGCCCTGCAAACCTGCATAAATCTGAGTCTCTGAAGTTTTATTAGGAGTAAACCTTATGACTCATCAACAGGACTACGACTTGTCTTGTTGAGTCGTAGGACTTGTTCACAAGATGGTCCTAAACCATCTCAAGAGCTCCCTATACGACTTGTCATATGAATTATAGGACCGACAATGAGTCATTTGGGGAGTTATAGACTCAAAGACAGTCACATTTTTTGAGATTTTCTTTTGTTTCAACTTTCTGCCCTCCGGGATCTTACAATATCTCTCCCTCGGGAACATTCACCCTCGAATGAGATTTAACTAGTGTAGGTAAGACACATAAAAAGGAATAGCAACCCAACATAAATGCAATGTCACGTACTTCAAACCATCTCATCGGGGACCTACACTTTCTCCCATACAATGTTTTAAAAGGAGCCATTTAGATGCTAGAGTGGTAACTATTGTTGTAGGTAGACTCAATAAATGGTAGATTCTTATACCAAGTACATTTAAAATCAATAACAGATGCCCTTAACATATCCTCTAAAGTTTGAATCGTTCTTCCATCTTGACCATCGGTTTGAGGAATAAAAGTACTTAACTTGACTTTTGTACTAAGACCCATTTAGAATGATCTCTAAAAAATGCGAAGTGAAATGAGTACCTCGATCCAATATAATAGACAAGGGAGCACGATGCAGTCTTACCAATCATAAACCTACAATTTAGCATTATCTTTTGCACAATAAGAAGTCTTAACGGGTAAGAAGTGAGCCGCCTTAGTCATTCGATCTACAATGACCCCAATAAAATCATATTGTTTCTAATGACTTGCCAAACATATTAAAAACTCCATATTCAGAACTTCCCACTTCCAAGTAGGAATATCAATGTCTTGAGCTAAACCTCCCGATTTCTTATGTTCAACCTACACTTTTTGAAAATTAGGACACCTTGCCACATATTTCGATATGTCCTTTTTCATACCATTCCACCAATTCATCTCCCTCAAATCATGATACATATCGGTGGATCCTAGATGAATTGAATACCAAGAACATTATGCCTCAATGGAATTTTTGGGAGAAAGCCTCAATGTCTTTTTTCGCAACCAATATCTTTAATTCAACCAACACCGGATTATTATCTTGCTTGGCCATGACATCTATTACAAGAGATGATTCTGAATAGTTTTGAACAAGAATACTTCCATTAGTGGAATTAGCCAACCAAATACCTAAATGAGCCAATATATGCACATTCTTGACCAATTCTTTCTTATATTCCTCAACATGTGCAACACTATTCATGGACAATCTACTTAGAGTATCGGCAACCGCAATAGGTTGATCTGAATTATACAACACACTCATATCATAGTCTTTCACCAATGAAAACCATCTCTTTTATTGAAGGTTCAAGTCTTTTTTCTTGAAAATATATTATAAACTATTGTGATTGGTAAACACACCCACATAGACACCATAAAGATAGTGTCTCCAAATTTTCAAAACAAACACAATCGCCGCTAATTCCAAGTTATGAGTCTGATAATTCCCTTCATGCACCTTATGTTTTCTAGAAGCAAAGGCTATCACCTTACCATATTTCATCAAGAAACAACCAATACCAACCATTGAGGCATCACAATACACAACAAAACCATCAGACCCTTCTGGTAAGGGCAAAATAGTAGCGATAGTAAGACGATATTTCAACTATTAGAAACTCTTCTAACAAGCTTCTGACCATTGGAACTTCACTTTTTTGGGGGTCAACATAGTTAAAGGTTATGAGATTGATAAAACCCTTCCAAAAACTTTCTATAATATCTGACTAGGCCTAAGAAACTTCTAATATCCGAAGAAGACAATTGTCTAGACCAATTTTTAACCACCTCAATTTTCTTAGGATCAACTATAATCCCTTCATTGGAAACAATGTGACCCAGAAAAGAAACTTCCCTTAGCAAAAAATCACACATATTGAACTTGGCAAATAATTTCTTTTCCCTCAGGTCTGTAATATAATCCTAAAGTGACTATCATGCACCTCCTCATTTCGAGAGTAAATCAAAATATCATCAATAAACACAATTACAAACATGTCCAAATATTTCTTGAACACCCTATTCATCAAGTCTATGAATGTCGTAGGGGAATCGGTCACCCCAAATAATATCACTAAGATTTCATAATGGCCATATCTTGTTCAAAACACAGTTTTGGAAACATCACACTCCCTCACCCTTAATTGGTGATAAGTGGAATTAAGGTCTATCTTAGACAAATAACCTGCCCCTTGCAATTGGTCAGACAAATCATCTATCCTCGAAATTGAATATTTATTGTTTATGGTCAGTTTGTTAAATTTCTTGTAGTCAATACGCATATGAAGACAACCATCCTGTTTCCTTACAAATAAAAGGGGAGCAGCCTATGAGATATACTAGGTCTAATGAAACCTTTGTCTAGCAAGCCTTTTAATTGATCCTTTAACTCTTTTAGTTCCGTTAGAGCTATTTAGTAAGGAGAAATGGAGATAGGTTGGGTATCATAAAGGAGGTCTATGCCAAAGTCAATTTTTCTTTCAGGAGGCACACCGGGTAGATCATCTGGAAACACATCCGGAAACACATTAACAATAGAGACTGACTCTAGAGTATGGGCATTGTAATTAGTATCTCTAACCCTCACAAGACAGTAGATGCATCTTTTTTCATGATTCGGCCTAGGTTCTAGTCATAATATGGAAATCGAAACCCTGAAGGGCTCCAATCAAGCCTCTTGGCATATCATAAAGCATATATAAGGTAAAGTTAATACAGAAAAAGAATATAAGAAGGAGTTTAGATCATGAATCATATAGAGTAAGAAAATCCAACAAATACCTCTACTACATGAGAATGGATAGGGCTAAGATATGTCCCTATCTCACCCTCAACATGAAAGAAATAAATGTCTTAGAAATAACAAACAACTCATTACTAGTCCTTGATGTATGAGGACTCACCAAAAACTTTGCCGAATAAAGCTCCTTTAGCCTCGCGTGGGAATGTGATCCTCAACCCCTAAATAATTAAACAATGTCATCTATAATATGCATTAGTACATTTGAATGTACTAAGTGTGAGGGCATGGTATGTAATATAAAATAGAAGATGCAATCATCACTTGAGTATATGATAAAGACGATAAGTTAAAATCATGAGAAAATCACAATGATCAAATCGTATGAAAGGCATAGTTGAAATCATGAAATTATATAAAAAGTATTACATATGTGGGATAGAACCATAACCAACAATTAGACCATGCGAGTTATAACATTGACTCCTGATATCTCCCCATACAATAAAAAAAAGGGAATCTATTTGCCAAGGTAGACTCTACTCCTCTAGGCGGGTTATGTACATACGCTATATGTGGATCCACTAGCTAACCCATGATGGAAACCTACAGTGGCACATATTTTAAGAGACTTGAGTCTGCGACTAAATGTAGCGACCCTCCAAAGAGGATGCTACTACTAGAACAAAACGTATATAAAACTCGTGATATTCTTTAAAAAATAAACTTCCCGTAAGTCATATTTATATAATGTTGTAGTAAAATTTGGCCCATTTAAAAAGAGTTACAAGTGTAAGTTTTTGGTCAGTTTAAAATTTTTGATCTCAATTAAATCAAATAAAAGTTCCAATTTAGGACGGGAGGAATTTTCAAAATAATTTAAGAAACTAACTTACGAGACATCCATGTATTATTCCTTATCACTACAGTTTATGATATAAACTATTACCAACTTATAAGTACCCAAGGTTAGCTAAGTCATGCTTCTTCCAAATATTCCAACTCCAAAGGTAAATTTAGTACATCATAAGACTTGGAAATTTACATGCCCCAAAATAACAACACAAGCAACCAACTTTAAGTTACAACCCATAGCATCATGAATGGATCCACCCTTACAAATAAATACATAAATATATTTACACAAGCACCCCATAGATCATATATACATGTCCCCAAAATACTACAAAATATAGATGCCTATATGGAAAAGTGATCTTCTTTAAATCTGCCAAAAACTTTATCTCCAATGGCCAACCTCAAGCATCTTCTCGGATATTTCCTATAATAAAAACAACTATCGCTAAGCATAAAGCTTAGTGGTACAAAACTACAAGTTGAAACCTTTAGGTTCTTAAATTTACTTTTCTCAAGTCATGAGCAGCACAAATATACACATAATAAAAAAATCAAGCCAAAAAATATATCACGAGTATCAAGTTCTTTATGTAAAAGTTTAAGTATCAATAATTCATAAAAGCACATTTACAAGATTTAGCTCCAAGTTTCACCCAATATGTACGTCATGCCGTCACACCAACATGATGAAGTATCAAGAAGGACTGGAGCCCTATATGAAGAAGGGTAAAGACCCAATAATCAAGAGAACCAAGAACCATATTAAAAATTGCTTCCTAATTAGGACTTAAAATGGACAACTTCCATACTTAAGACAAACTAAAAATACAAAATCAAGATGGCAAAGGGTCCGAATCAAGAGGTATACCAATAGTGACAAACTCACAGCCACAAGAAGGACAAATCCTCAAAAATGTCAAGTGATCGAGCATTCCGCACAAGTGGGTGAGTTAAACAAGTGTCTTGCATATCTCCAAGATACCAACATGATAACACAAAGTAACAAAAAATAACCAACTCCACAAGATATGATTCCAAATATATCATCAAGTTACAAGAGTAAAGTACACGTTTATACACAAACCTCAGCCTTTTAGCATACAACAACCCAACATGACTTCAAGAGTTCAAACCATAGACCAACTAATATCTCAAGTTCCTCAACTTGTACACGATATAAACAAAGATGATCATCCGGGGTGAATAAGAATTGGGGATCGGATGCGAGTGAAATTTCCTTGATAATACCATTAAATGTCCTCTTTAATATCCAAATAAGCCTAGAATATTTTCACCCGAATTATGTTACCAAACCAATAAATTTGAAAAGCCAAGTACCTCAAGTTGTATCTAAATTTTGAAACTTAAAGCAGCAAAACTGGACTTTATGCCCTTCACGAAACTTTTAGATATGTGTTAAGATTTCAATCAAAAAGAAATCAACGCAAAACTATTTTTTTTACAAAATGATATCATCAAAACACTAACAATTATGCATGAGGGATGTTTAACTCAAGAATCTGGATAGAACTTATCTTATGATTTATACTCTTTTTTTGACTTAATAACAGTAGATCTAGGCTGCAATATAAACATAAGAGTTGTAGGAACGTGTTCTAGCTTTCCAAAACATATTTATTATCTAAAATCAAAGGTATACACAATGAGATATTCAAGTATTACTACTAGCTACACAATCTCAGAAACATATTTGAACACTTACGACAAGAGAGGGGATGCTTTGAGTTCTAATTGAAAGGACAAGTTTTCTTGGTCAATTTTGTGAGGGATTATGCTAGAGAGAGGGTTCAAAGTGTCTCCTTGGCTTTAAGAATCTGAAATTGGGAGATAAAGTGTAATAAAAAGTCTTCCAAGGTGATACTTATCACCTAGAACTTACTAGAAAGGTGCTTGCCCCAAAAGTAAAAGCGGGCAGCCCAAATGCATACATATATGCATATATTTTTATATATAGAGGGAAATTCTAATTAGTAGTTTACATAAATACCCATATACGATCCCCTAAACTACAATCGCAAATCTATGGTAAGCAAATTTTGAAATCTCTCAAAATGTCAAGTTCATAAAAAATAAGTAAAACATAATATATTTACTGAGAAGTGTCCCATGGAAGTGTGAATACTATCTTATATAATTAGGGGCATTACACTAAGGCTTTTGGTAGGGGGCCCCCCTCAAGTCCACTCAGTACTAAGTCAAATTCCGCGAAATACATAACATAGTAAACATACTTAGCATATATCATAACTTGTTCTTAAACGTCATACTTCATAGAATAGCTCATTTCATAACATAATTGCAAGGTGAGTATTTTCCTTTCACCATAACAAATGATACTTTCATAATTCATATAATTAGGTCCTAGGTCACCACATAGGACCCTAAGTCACCTTTCTTCATAAATTGCATCAAATTCATATCTTGGACATAGTTTTAATTCATGATCATAATTCATACTTGAATTTAAATTAAAACTCATAACATTGTCAATTTGAATGAAATACCTTGAAATCATAGGATTCATAATCATACTCCATAATATTATCATTGAAAATAGGCTTCATGCATAGACAATCATAATTAAACTTAAATCATGTAATTAATGTAGAAAAATACTTATAATGGTCATCTATAGTGATTTAAAACATAATTTAAATAGCCTAATGCAATTAATAAAATTAGGGTTACAAACTCTATTGAAATTCATGAGATTTTGAGTAGAAACCTTGGAACTCCATTGGTGAAAGGGGCCCAACCCTAAATGATTGATTTGACCTTAGAATTGAAAAATGGCACTTGTTATTGAAGAAACCCTAGAAAAACTTGATGAAAAAGATAAACCGTTGAATGAACCTTGAGAGAGAAGTCTTAAAGTTATTTGGGAGTTAATGAGGGAAAAGAAGAGGTTTAGAAGTATTTAAGATTTTTTTATAATGAATCTAGTCCAAAAAGGTCCACATACATTAATGAAAAAATGGGAAAAATAACTAAAATACCCTTTATTTAATCAAAACTGGAAATTACCACGGAGGACCCATCATGGTTTGTGATGCTCATCACTATTCGTGGTGGTGTTCGTGATGATTAACTTGCACTTGTATTTTTGGGAGTTGCAGGGAATGAGTTTCTGAACTTCTTCCATGAAACCCTTCACGGTTAGTGGAGTGCCTTACGGCCCATGAGTGACTACCATGGCACCCACCACGGTCTGTTAAGGTCTACACGGCCCATGGTGAGGAGGCATGGTTCTAGCCTTGGGATTCTTTTTCTTAGGCCTTAGGGTTAGGGGTCACCACAGAGGGCCTCACTCTGTAGGACTTAATCTCAGGGTTACCACCATGATGAATTATCAAAAATCATGGTGCTCACCATGGTCCGTGATGGCCTTCCATGGTCCTCACATGGTGCCAAAATTGAAGATTCTTAGAAATTTCATAATTTGATCCTCATTTTCTAACTTTCCAAATTTCAGGGTCTTACACCTTTGGAAATAATTTTCTGAGATTTAAGGCACAAGATGAACTGACCCTTAAACACAAAATTACTACCCACATATAACATGCACATAGATAATCCATACCAAGGACAATATCAAAATCGATCATATCAAGCTAAACTAGATAATGTAGGGTAAGTTTATGGAAAACCAAAATTGGACAACTTCTATAGACTCCTTTTGCTACAACTAACTCACCTACGGGAGTATAAACGGAAATTGACTCCAATAATATTTCGGGGCTAACCTCAAATATCATGGCTACATAAAGAGTAACAAAAGATAAATTTTCACCGAGATCAAGTAAGGCACAAACATTATAGTGAAAGATCTGTAACATACCGATAATAACTTAGGGAGTCTCCTCCATAGAAGAGCATAGAACTGATTGTTGCGTTGACCACCTTTTGGTTGAACTTGGGCAACTTGTTGAACATGGCCTCCATGATAAACTTATCCCTGAGGATAGTCATCCTTAATACTAAACTCCTTAGCTTGATGACCCAACTTGCAACACTGATAGCCCACTTTAGAACCCACTAGGCACTCTCTCTTGTAGTTCTTCGCACACATCTAACATGCAGGGGTAACTTAGCCAATTGGGGCACCTCCTTGAGACTTAGGGTTGGGAAACCTATCCTTTTGAAATATTAGGGTAGTAATATTCGAATAACCTTGACCAGAATAACTTTGGAGAAAATGAGGACGCTTACCACTTTTGAACCTAGAATGAGAGGAATCACCACTATTGGTCCTTTCCCTTTTGGACTTTCTAATTTTCTCCTTTAGCTTCTATTTTTCCATTTGTTCTGTATAAGTCATAATTCAAGAGATGTCCATTTCCCGAATCAACATGTCCATCTTTCATTACTACAAAACCAAATAGGATACACCCAACACAAACTTGCTCATATGAGCCCTTAGGTCGGCAACCATGAATGGAGATTTCTTTGTCTCGTATCATGTCGTTATTCAACTCTATTAGAAAAAATTGATCAAGAAACACTTCTTGAAATTCTTCCATAGTCATGGGATCCACCTCTATAGGCATCTCACTCTTCCATTGATCAAACAAAATTCTAGTCACACCTTTCAATTGATAAGAATCCAACACCGTCCTCTCAAATGGGCTAATCACCATAATCTCCACAATCTTGTGAATGTTATCAACAAACTTTTGGGGATCCTCTTCTACCTTACAACCCCAAAAATTTAGAGGATTCATCCTCATGAAATCAGGAACCCTTGTTGTCGTCGTACCCACATTAGGGTTCACAAAAGCAATCATATTATGATTGGCCTATGCTATCATGGCTTGAGCAAATATTTAAAATATCGCTCAAAATGTGACATTATTCAGTTGTTCATTCAAGGTATCATTCAGAGCTTATTGCTTCTCTTCAATCACATTCCTTCAAATTGAGTATCTTTGTGGAGGCATTTTATGAAAATTGCTAAGAACAAATGTTAGAGGGAAACACTTAGAGTACCACTCTACCGCACGATATAGATCATGAAAGAAGTAAGATTTTTTTAAGATGCTTCGTATCCTCATATACATAGATATGGCGAGCTTCACACCGATGAACAAAACTCTACTTGATGTGGTATGTTAGACTCTCTAGGACACTCCTAAACCTTGTGCTTTGATACAAACTTTGTCACCATCAAAACTAGGGCATAGATGTAAGACGAAAATTAGGATTCCCAAAGAAACCCCAACCAAGCCTCTTAGTGTATCATAATTATACAAATGGTAAAAGAACATAATGAAATAAGTGGATGAATCGACTCTACATAAAATCCAAAGAAAAATAAACTCAATCCCAATATCCAAAATAGACAACAACAATCTTTAAACATCTAAACATGCCTTTATATTAGACCTGACCGCGGCTTAGTATAAGAAATAAAAGTACCATATGAAGGAAAGTTCCATCCTCGATGAATCAGGACTCACCAATAACAAATCAAGAATGCAAGTCAACTCGAACCACAAATGTAAGGAGCATGAGTATCATCCATCCCTATATTATGACATAATGTAGGCAAAATATGTGTTAGTACATAGAAGGTACTAGGTATGGGAGTTATGCATGAACAAGTAATTGTATGTGAAAAATATGACATAGGATGCATAACCAATCATAAATGAATGAACATGAATAAGGCTTAAAAGCATTTGAAAGCACATGAAAACTTATGGTCAATGTATCATAAAACTTCCTAGTTAAATTTTCATCTTTGCATCTAACTTATGTGGGATAAGACCTTTAACTGACATCTAAGACCATGCGAGCTAAAATAAGAAATCCGATGTAACCTCATATAGAGAAGAGATAGGCTACATGCATCTACAAGTCATTCTTATGACTCGTCAAAGGGTTTATGGGTCGTAGAGCCTAGTCATACTACAGACCCTTCATTGCATAAATTTGAGTCTTTGAAGTTATGTTATGAGTAAACCTTACAACTCATCAATAGGACAATGACTCATTCTGTAGAGTCATAGGACTTTTTTTGAGAATGGTCCCGAATAGATTCAAGAGCTCCCTCTCCAAATTATCCCTATGAATCATCGGAATGACTATGAGTTGTTTGGGAAGACGTAGACTCATAAATAGTCACACTTGCGATATTTTCTTTTTGTTACAACTTTCTACCTTTTGGAGTTTTATACAAATTCTCGAGGATGGCTAGTTATTTGTTAATTTTAGCAAGTGAAATTTTGATTGAGGTTAGTTTCTTTCCTTGGCCATATTGTCTCCGGTCAATATATTATGGTTGATCTAAAGAAAAAGGAATAGGTTAAGAATTGTCCTAGCCCATTGACTCCTTCAAATATTCAGAGTTTCATGGGTTTTAACAGGTTATTATTGACAGTTTGTGGAAGGTTTCTCCTTCATTGCCTTACCCTTGACTACTTTGAAGCAAAAAGGTAAAATTCCAATGGTCTGAGGCATGTGAGAAGAGTTTCCACTAGTTGAAAGAAACGCTTCCTTCTGCTCTAGTGTTGACTTTACCTGAAGTTTCTGATGGTTTTTTTTTATAGTGATGCTTCACGAATTGGTCTTGCCTGTGTTTGGATGAAAAATTGTAAAATGATAGACTACACTTCTAGGAAACTCAATGTGTATAAGAAAAACTACCCGACCAATGAATTGGAGTTAGCAACAATGGTTTTTGCTATGAAGATTTTGAGATACTACCATTATGGTGTCCATGTTGATGTATTCATCGATCACAAGAATTTGCAATATGTTTTAACTCAAAATATTTTAATCTCTGAAAAAAGAGATGACTTGAACTATTGAAGGACTATGACATGAGTTGGAGATACCATTCGGGAAAGACGAATGTGGTTGTTGACGCTCTTGGTAGATTGTCCATGAATAGTATTTCCCATGTTGACAATGATAAGAAGGGGTTAGTCCGTGATGTTCACAGATTAGTATGTTTTGGTATTCCATTAGTTAATTCTGAGGATTGTAGTACTATTGTTCAAAGTGGCTCTACTCATCTCTTTTGGCGGATGTTAAATCCAAGAAAGATAATGATCCTATTTTTGTTAAGTTAAATAAAGCGGTTGCTGAAAAAACTATTGAGGCTTTCTCCTAAGAAGGAGATGGTGTCTTGAGAGTGTATTTCTGATGTTGATGTCTTGAGGGAAATGATATTGTACGAAGCTTATAGTTCATGATATTCTATTCAATCGGGCTTCACAAAGATATATCATGATTTGTGGGAAGTGTATTGGTCGAAAGACATAAAAAGGGATATTGTGGAGTTTGTGGCTAATTGTTCGAATTGTCAAGAAGTAAAGGTTGAGCATCAATAACCTGGAGGTTTTTCCCAAGATATTATGATTCCTACTTTGAAGTAGAAAGACTTGAATATGGACTTTATTATAGGTTTGCCTCATACCCGTAGGAAACATAACTTGATTTGGGTGGTTGTTGACCAAATAACTAATTCAACTCATTTTCTTCCTATTAAGACATCATATTCAACTGAGGACTATGCTAGGTTTTACATTCGAGAGTTAGTTAAGATTCATGGAATCCCAACGTCTCTCATTTTGGATTGACGTACTAAGTGTACATTTTAGTTTGGAGATCCTTCCAAAAGTGTCTTGGTATTCAACTAAAGCTTAGTACAACTTTTCATCCTTAGATGGTTGGTCAGACCGAATATACCATTCTGACCTTAATAGATATACTGAGATCCCGTGTCATTGATTTTAAAGGGTATTATGATAATCATTTGCCATTGAGGCCTTATAATTCCAAATTTAGATTGCTCAATTTGAGGACTTATTTTATAAGAGGTGTAGATCTCCTATTGGTTGATTTGAAGATGGTGAAGTTTCCTCTATAGGACCTCTTTGGTGCATAATATAATGGATAAGGTTATATTGATTAGAGAAAGACTGAAAAGTGCCCAGAGTAGAGAAAGGTCCTATTTAGATGTAAAAAGAACATAAAATGAATTTGAGGTTAATGATTGGGTTTTCTTGAAAATCTCACCCATGAAGGGTGTGATGCATTTTGGCAAGAAAGGGAAGCTTAATCCCCGCTTGTAGGTCCATATCAAATTTTGAGAAAAATTGGAAAGGTGGCATATGAGTTGGATTTTCTTTCTGAGTTGGCGTCGATGCATGCAGCCTTCCATGTGTCCTTGTTGAGGAAGTTTTTTGGTGATCTTAGCTTCATTGTTCCTTTGGACAACATTGGTGTGAAAGAGAGTATTTCTTATGAGGAAGAGTATAGCTCACATCCAAACATCTGATTGGGGAACTTTGCCTTTTTTTAGGAATTACTCATAGATCAGTCCATCCATAGTGGAGGAATTCTTGTAATTTTTTCCAGGACCAGGAACCAATTCGAATTTGGATCTTGACATATCGGCGGTAACTGTAGGCTTTTTGCCAGGAAGTTGGTGGGCTTATTTTGGTTCAAATCCTACACTGGCAAGTTAGAAAGCTAAGAAACAAGGAAATAACTTTAATTGAGGTAATATGGAGGAACCAAGAGGTTGAGGGTTCTACATGGGAAGCCAATTCTGATATGCTGTCATGATATTCTCATCTCATCCCTTCCGCTCCTAGTTATGGTATTGATTTCCTTCATGATCCACTCAGTGAAAACTATGTGTTTCAGTCATTCTCATGTATTTAATATGCATTCATGTTCATGAAATGAGTTTTAATGATATGGTTTAGATTGAGATTGAATATTTCTAGTTTTATGCATTTTGCATCTATGTTGGCCTAGTATGTCTCTTTCCTATTCCATTCATGATAGCTTAAGTCCCATTCTAGGATAAATATTCCCAAGGTGGGATATTGTAACACCCGAAAGTTGTAAAGTCGGAATATGGGGTATTGAAGGAAGTTATAGAGAATTTTGCACTAAATTTTGACCACGAGTAAGACCTCAAAACTTGGAAAGTCAAAAAATAAGGTTCAAAAGAATTTTCTCAGAATATTTAAGCTTTTTTCTTCAAGTGTCTCTTCACAAGGCCCCTTCACAGTTCGTTTTACACTCCACGAGATGTTGAGTGTACTCGCGAAGATAACCAGGAATAGGGGAAAGGCCAAATAAAGGACCAAAGATGGCTTCATGACCCATGGAGCGGACCACGAACCATAGTGTGGTATGTGATGTCTAACTGCTCAAGGCCCACTACAAAGTTCCTACAACGAGGAAGAACCACTTGCCGTGGTTTGTACCATAAGCTATGGTGGCCTACCTTGTTAACACCTATGCAGAATTCCCCCGTTAGGTTCCTCATCACGCCCCCCCCTCTCACAGGCCATGGTGACCTTCTCACACCATTATGGCCTCCGTGAAGTAAGTCATGCAAATCCACTTTTTGCCCGAGTTTAAAGAAGGGACCACGATCACCACCACGGGCCATGGTAAGGTTAACGGACCGTGGTAGGTCCCCCTATATAGTCACTCTTCCAATTTTAAGAGGGGGTATTTTGTTCATTCCCTATATTTGATTAATGAATGTGGACGAGTTTTGGGATTATGTTGTCACCTATTAACTCAACAGTGCTTTCCTTGACCGGTTCTTTTCTTTGGAGTTAAAGGAAGCCAAGGTACAAGAGTTCATCAATTTCCACCAAGATAATATGAGTGTGAGGGAGTATGCCCTCAAATTCACTAAGTTTTCAAAGTATGCTCCTTTTTGATTAACCCATGCAAGGGCTTATATGACCCAGTTCATTTTGGGTGTGCTTGATTTATTAGTCGAAGAATTTAGACTGCCATTATTACCAAGGAGATGGATATTTTGAAGCTTATGACACATGATGAATATATACAAGAGGAGAAGCTAAATAGAGGTCTAGGAGGGAGTCCAGGAAGGCTAGAACTAATGGTGGAAATTTCTTACATGGTATGTTTGAGAATAGTGGCCGTCCTCAATTTTTCCAAAACTACTTTGTCCAAAATTCTTCAAACACTCCAGATCCTAAGTTCAACAAAGAAAGTTTGTCTAACCCTAAACCTCAAGGAGGAGCTCCGAGTGGTCAATATATTCCTCCAAGCAAGAAGTGTAGAAAGAAACATCTTGGAGAATGTCTAGCGGGTTTGGGTGCTTGTTTTAATTATGGTAAGATAAGGTCATAAAGTGAATGATTGTCCTTCAAATGCTACTAGAGCTAGATATGGTGAACCCCCAGCTCAAACTATTATTCGCCAATCTTCATGGTATTACTTCAGCTTCTGGCCAGTGCCAAAATAATTTTTATGTCTATCAGACTGGTTAGGAGTTAGAGGATTCTCCTTATGTTCTGATTAGAATGTTGAAATTCTTGAATTAGATGTTTATATGTTGTTGTAGGTGCTACTATATCATTTGTTACTCGTTATCTTTATATGAAATTCATTGTTAGTCCCATGATCTTGTTAGAGCTTTTTTCGGTCTATACCCCTGTTGGTGATTTAGTTGTGGCTAAAAAAGGATCGTAATTGCCCAGTTTCATTTTTTCATAAAATTACCTCTGTATGGATTGGAATCATGTATGTTATTCTTATATATGTTGTACGCCCTATGTGGTCAGCTTTAAATTTCCTAATGAGTCAGTCCTAGAATTGGAATGTAGAAATTTCATGTTTAAAGGTCAGTTCATCCCGTGCCTTAAAGCCTACAAAATGATTTCTTAAGGTTGAATTTATGATGTAGTATGGGTTAGGGATAGATTTTCCTAAGCTACCACTCTTGAATCAGTTTCGGTTGTTAATGGGTTACCAAACGTTTTCCCTAATGTTATCCTAGGTATCCCTTCTAAAAGGGAAATAGATTTTTGTATTGATCTTCTCCGGAATACCCAACCTATTTCTCTTCCTCCTTATAAAACGACCCTGGTAAAATTGAAAGATTTAAGGGTTCAGTTGAATGACTTTTTGGATAAGGATTTTATTATATCGAGTATCTTTTTGAGGGTGCTCCGGGTCTTTTTTTAGAAAGAAGGATAGTTCTCTTTGAATATGCATTAATTATCGACAATTGAACAAGTTCACCAATAAGAATAAGTATCCCATTCCAAGGACTGATGACTTGTTCAATCAACTTCAAGGAGCAAGTTAATTTTCAAAAATTATCCTTCGATCAAACTATCATCAAATCCATGTAAGGGAATGTAAAATTCCAAAGATGACTTTTAGAACTCGTTATGGTCACTTTGAATTCTTGGTTATGTCTTTAAGACTAAAAAATGCTCCTGTAAGTTTTTAGGATTTCATAAACAAGGTGTTCAAGCAGTATTTGCATATTTTCATAATTGTGTTCATTGATGATATTTTATTTTATTCTCGGAGTAAAGAAAAATATATCAACCATTTGAGGATTGTGTTGCAAGTCTTTAAGGACCATAAGTTATTTGGAAAGTTTTGCAAATGTGAGTTTTCATTGAGGTTAGTAGCTTTCCTTGGCCAAATTATCTCCGGTAAAGGTATTATGGTTGATCCTAAAAAGACCAAAGAAGTTAAAATTGACCTAGACCTTTGCCTGCTTTCGATATTTGGAATTTCTTAGGCTTAGCCAATTATTATAGATGGTTTGTGGATGTCTTATCTTTCATTGCATTGCCCTTGACTACTTTGACTAAAAAAAGGTTAAATTCCAATAATCTGAGGCAAGTTAGAAAAGTTTCCAAGAAATTTAAGATAGGCTTACCTCTATTCTAATGTTAACTTTACTGGAAGGTTTTGATCGGTTTGTTGTTTATTGTTATTCTTCAAGGGATGGTCTTGGTTTTGTGTTGATGAAACATGGTAAGGTGATACAGACTGCATGTAGCAAACATAAGGTGTACTGAAGAAACTATCTGACTCATGATTTGGAATTAGTGGCGATTGTATTTCCTTTAAAGGTTTGGAGGCACTACATTTATGGTGTACACGCTAATGTGTTCACCGAACATAAGAGTTTGCAATATGTGTTCAACAAAAAGGATTTGAATCTTCGAAAATGAGTTGTCAAAAGATGATTACAATCTCGAAGGACTCCAACCAAGACTATTAGCATAATGATCATGAGCATACGTAAGGTAAATGAATTAAATACACAAGAATCAACAATATGGAGTCATAGTCTCAAATAGAACATAAGTTTAGAAATGAGAAATGACAACATAGACTCTTTGACTATCTAACATGGCTCTAACAACTAGATGGGGGAATAAGACAAGATCCTACCTCACCCATATAGAAAATATAAGAGAATGAAGTAACAACTGTCAAGATTAGAAATAAGTGTCATGTCCTCAAACTATAAGGACTCACCAACAGTAAGGAGCTATTAATCAAACTATAGCCACGAGTGGGAGGAGGATGAAAGTGATCTTCGGTCCCAAGATTATGAAACAATATAGGCAAAAAGTATGCGTTAGTAAATGGAATGCACTAAGTATGTAAGAAGTGTGAATGAACCATAAACAAAGTACTTAATTAATATGAATCATGAGATGCAAGACAAATATCTTTAAAATATGAGATAAGTCATGAAAACCTTAAAATATTTAATTCATTGGTCAACGCATCAAAAATATCATCATTATGAAAACTTTATACCTTTGTTTAAATAGTGTGGGATGGGACTTTTAAGTGACATTTAAGACCATGTGAGCCATAACATAGAATCCGATGATCCCCACATCGAGAAGGTGGAGGCTACTTGCCAAGGTAGGCTCCGTCCAATATTATCATCATCATCATCATCAAACTATATTGGTAAATAACAATCCTATGGTGGTAATGTAGTTTTAGGTACTAAGGGTTTCTACTAGGGTTTAGGTCGATCCCCCACCTCAAAGTCCACTCGGTCCTAACTCAACATCCCACAAAATATATATCATATCATATCATAATATAAACATATTATAGGAATAGTTCATTCATCATCTGATTCATATATATGGGTGTAGCCCTTCCATCATTACGAATCCTTGTTATAAAATATTATTAGGATCATAAATCACCTTCCTCATTAAGGATATTAAGTCACCCTTTAATTGACCTTGCTTGAAAAATCATTGATCATCACTTAATACTTTAATGAACAACTCATAAACCTTAAATATCACTCAACAAAGCTTCCATTGAATATAGCTTGAAAATAATGATTATAACTCATAAATCATAGTTGAAACTAGCATATATCATGAATCATTGAAATTCATATTAAAATCATAAAATATGATATGAATTATTCATATAAAGGCTAATAGAATTAAAATATATCATAATTAAGAAGGCCCAATAAAAATTGTGAAATTAGGGTTTTTAGAAGAAGAAATCATTAAAGAATTTGAGAGAACACTTGGGATTCCATGGAAGAAGGTACCCATGGATCAAGTCCCACATACCTTGACTTTGATGAGCCCTAAATTGAAGAGAATGAAAGTTTGACCTTAAAGAACTCTTTTGAATTTCTTGAAGAAGAAGAAGACCTTGGAGAGAAAACTTGGGAAAGAAGGTTTTGTGATTTAGGAATTATGGAGAGAATAAGAGGGTTAGAAGACTTTAGGTTAGTTAATAGGTAGGAATATAGTCTCAAAACCCATCAACTTTCATTAATTAAAGTATAGGGAATCACCAAAGTACCTTTTATTAATATTGAATTCGTAACCCAAAACGGACCATTACCACAGATCATTAAGGGCACCACGGTGCGTGGTCCCGCTATTGTGAGGGATATAGGATTTTCTAAAGGTGGGATTTGGAAGGTTGCCTACCACGAAACCCACCACGGTCCATTATATGCACTACTGCCCTTTGTGGTAGACCTGGTCTTGAAATCTTGGGCATTTCAGGGAATGTTTGAGGAGTTCCACCATAGAGACTTTCACGTTCTGTATAGGAAAATGTGGCCTGTGTATCTTGGTCGTGAAGATGGTCATGATAAGGGCCTGTAGGAAATGGTCACTACGGAGGCCATAATGGACTGTGAACCTCACCTAGGGTCATGGTGGCCTCTTGTGGTCACCATCTCAGGTACTCAAATGGGTTCCATGGACCAAAGTGGCTCTTCACTATGCGTAGTGAGTCTTGTGAAGTCCACCTAGTGCTAAAAAGATGTATTTTTTTGGAATTTTATCTTTTGTTCCTTGTTTTCCGACTTTTTAATTTGTAGGGTCTTACAATATCTCCCCCTTGGGAATATTGGTCTTCAAATGGGACTCAAGATAGAATATTCGGATTAGGAAAGGAATATAATAGCTCAACATAAATGCAAAACATCTCAAAAATGCATAAAACATGAAATTTTTAATCTCAAGCTAAAAGATGACTTCAAAACTCATTTCATTAACATGAATGCATAAAAAACCAATAGAACAACTGAAATGTATGATTTAGACTGATTGGATCATGAATGAAATAAATACCTCCACTAGGCATGGAAGAAAAGAGATGAGGATATTGGGACATCATATCGGCTTCAGCTTCCCATGAAGCACTCTCAACCTCTTGTTTCTTTATAACACTTTGATTGAAGCTATTTCTTTGTTTCTCAACTTTCTAACTTGTCGATCCAATATCTCAACTAGAACCTCCTTGCATGAGAGACTCTCCTTTACCTCAATGATGACCAATGGAACAATGGAGCAAGGATCACGAACAACCTTCCTTAACAAAGATATATGAAACAGCGGATACATTGTTGCCAAATCAGAAAGAAAATCAAACTCATAAGCTACCTTTCCAATCTTCTTCAAAATATTATATGGGTCATCATAGCGGAGTCTTAAGTTTCCTTTTTACCAAAATACATCACACTCTTCATGGGTGAAATCTTAAGTAAACCCAATCACTAAGCTTAAATTCAAGCCTAGTTCGATGACCACTCTAACACACTTTTTTCAAACCCTTAACACAATATCAATAATAACCTATTGTAGTCACTCATATATTGACAACCACACATTCAAGCCTATCATTATAACCACTTTATGGCTCCTTAGAATTCTACATCACCTAAGAATTTTGATGTATACCCTAGCACCTTTACATCCGCATTTGCATTAACACTTACCAAAGGGCACACCAAAATATTCTTACCTTTCTATTGCACATAATAAGATCCAATCTTGCTCTTCCTCCATGCCTATAACCCTAAATTGAATACGCCTACTACCATTATCATAATAAGGAAAACCCACTCTCTATCTATCTACCAAAATGCATCTACTATCATTGCAACACATAATCGATCTTGATAATGAAGTACTCATCTCTTTCTTGTAAGAGAACCTCAATCTTATTATCATCAAAATGCTGTGAACACTTTGAACCAACTCCTTCCCCTCCTCATCATAAGGTCAACACCCTCATTGAGACTGAAACGTAAGTACATGGATTCTACAACTTATAGAAGCACAATATAAACAAAGCCAATCCACACCAAAAAGAAACATTAAAATTAGTCATATTGAGCTACACAAGATTAACTTAAGGTAACTTGTGTAAAACTGAAATTGGGAAATTTCTCTAGACTCTCTTAGACACAACTAATTCGCCAATAGGAGTTTACACCTAAAAAGCCTCTAGAGAGATTTTGGGGTATATATAAATCTCATAGAAAGGTAAGGAGTAATAAAAAATAATGTGTCCCCTGAATCAAGTAAAGCATAAACATCAAAGTCAAAGACTTTTAATATACCTGTTATAACATTATATGAATTCTCTAACTCTTAATGAGTCTAGAGGGCATAAAAAGTATCTTCTGGCTGACCACCACCCGATGTAGCAACACTTTGACCCGGATGACTTGTAGTGTGAGCCTGAGCTTGGGGTCTAGTACCATTCCTATAGTCCCTAGCATTATGACCCGACTTTCCATACCTATAGAAAATATCCAATCCCGCTAATCACTCTCCTGAATGGTTTTTCCCATACTTTGAACACTTAGGAATAGTTGGTCCACTATATCCACCACCGGGTTTGGATTGAGAATTCCCACTATCACGACCTTTCCTCGGGCTTAGTCATAATACGGTGATCAAACGCCCCAAAGGTCTCCAACTCGGCCTCTTGACATATCATAAAGCATACACATGGTAAAGTAAATGCAAAAAATAACATAAGAAGGATTCTAGATCATGAATCTTAAAGATTATGAAAATTTGACAACATAGACTCTAAACATATGTCCAATAAAATGCCTCTCCTACATGAAAATGGCAGAGACTAAGATATGTCCCTAACGCACCCTCAACATGAAAGAAGTAAGCATCTTAGTACGGATAGATAACTCATCACTAGTCTTCAATGGATGAGGACTCAGTAAAAACTTTATCGAATAAAGATCTACTAGCCACGCATGGGAATGTGATCTTCAACCCCTACATTATTAAATAATGTAGGCAACAATATCCGTTAGTATATTTGAATGTGTTAAGTATGAGGGCAAGGCATATAATATAAATCATAAGATGCAATGATCACTTGAGTACATGATAAAGAGGATAAGTAAACTCATAAGAAAAGCATAATGATCAAAGCATTTCAAGGGCATAATTGAAATCATAAAAGTACATAAGAATTCATACATATGTGGGATAAAGTTGTAACCAACAATAAGACCATGTGAGCTATACCATAGAATCCCAATATCTCCCCATACAAAGGATAAAGGGGAATCAACTTATGAAGGTAGAATATACCCCACTAGGCGTGTTATGTACATACACTAAATGTGAATCCACTAGCTATGCCATGAAGGTAAACTATAGTGGCACGTAGTTTAAGAGACTTGAGGCTACTTCTAAGGCTTTTTGTAGGGCCCCCACCTCAAGTCCAATCGGTGCTAAGTCAATTCCCACGGAATACATAATATGATAAATATACTTAGTATATATCACAAATTGTTCATAAACTTCATACTTCTAAGAATAGCTCATTTCACAAGATAATTTCAATGTCAGTATTGTCCTTTCATAATAACAAATCATACTTGCATAATTCATATAATTATGTCCTAGGTCACCATATAGGGCCCTAAGTTTCCTACTTCATAACTTGCATGAAATTCATATTTTGAACATACTTGTAATTCATGATCACGATTCATACTTGAATTTAGAGTAAAACTCATATACATAGCCAATTTGAATAAAAGTCGTGATAATACCTTGAAATCATTGGGTTCATAATCATACTCTATAATATCATCATTGAAAATAGGCTTCATGCATGGGCAATCATAATTTAAAATAAAATCATGTAATTCAGGTAGGAACATACTCATAATGATAAACTATAATGCTTTAAAACATAATTTAAACAACCGAATGCAATTATCATATTAGGGTTACAAACCCAATTGAAATTCATGAGATTTTGAGTAGAAACCTTGGGACTCCATGGGTTCAAGGGACCCATGGATCAATCCTTACATACATTGATTGAATTTGACCTTAAAATTGAAAAAAGGAGACTTGTTCTTGAAGAAAACCTAGTCAAACTTTATGAAGAAGATGAACCCTTGAATGAGCCTTTGAGAGAAAAGCCTTAAAATTGATTGGGAATTAATGAGGAAAAATAATAGGTTTAGGGGTATTTAGGATATTTTCGTAATGAATCTAGTCCCAAAAATGTCCACATACATAAATAAAAGAATAGGGAAATGACTATATTATCCCTTATTAAACTATAACTGGGACTCACCACAAGAGACCCATCACAGTCCGTGATGCCCAACATGGTCCGTGATGCCCATCATGGCCTGTGATGGTGTCTGTGATGTTGGAATTGGAATTTTAAATTCAGGGAGTTGCAAAGAAAAGGTTTTGAACTTCCTCCACATAACACTTCAAGGTTCGTGTAGTGCATTACGAGATGTAAAGAGTTGGTGTGGTGTAGGCCCTGTAGAGTGACCTACATGAGTGACTACCATAGAGCTCACCATGGTCCTTGTAGATTTACACATCCCGTGGTGGCTAATCATGGTCCTAGACTTGGGATTATATTCTGAGGTCTCAGGGTAAGGGTCACCAAGGAGGTTTTCACGGCCCGTGGTGCTCACTAGTTTGTGGTGCCCTGCCGTGGACCTGAACCTATAAGAGTAAAAATCAGGGACACCACCATGGTGGCTCGCCACAAGGCGTGGTGCTCACTACGAACCTTGATGGCCTTCGTGGTCATCACCCAGTGACAAAATTACTGGTTTTTCAAAAATTTCATGTTTTCATCCTCATTTTCAGACTTTCTGAATTTTAAGGTCTTAGACCCTCCTTCACATCGAGCCCTCTTGGAACCCCTCCCTTTTCTACAGGCCATTGGATAGTCCCTTTTCTTATGTACACTTTTACCACAACTATAACAACTCCTTGTGTCGTACAAGCATCCCCTAGATGATTCTTACTGCATCAGTAGCACGAGGGATAGGATTTTTCCTTTCTATTACTCTTCCTCGTATTTGAGCTGGATGTTTCCCCTTGTGATGCCATTTCCTCCCTTAACACTCCTTTTTCTCAACCTTTTCCTTTCTTTGACATTCGTGCTCAAAGGATTAACTTTTTTATTGATTCCATTGAGTGGTCACAGCTCAAACCAATAACATGAAGGCATAATCATGCTCCACATTAGATATATCAGCACCTGGGGGTACATCAATCGGAGAAAAAGGCTAACATCTTGACCAATATCCTAGTTTCTCTCTTCTAGATGAGACATATTCTGAAATGCGTAGGACAAAAGTTAGAAGGAATTCCTATAGAGTCCAACTCTATCACACGGTAATATCTTAAATGAAGTGAAGATTTCCTAAAATGCCTCTTACCTTTCTATCCATATATGTGGCGTGTTTCACACCGATGAAAAAGACTTTACTTAACACAGCATGTTCCACTCCATAGGATACTTGAACCTTTTGCTATGATACAAAGGTTGTCACGACCCGACCTAGGCCCTAGTCATAATACAACAATTACAATCCCTAAGAACTCCAACAAAGCCTCTTAGCATAACATTCCTAATCATACATAAGGAAAATAAAATAAATAAACAAGAATCAATGACACAGAAGAATAGTATCAAATAGAACATAAGTCTCGAAATGAGAAATGACAACATAGACTCTTTTACTATCTAACATGCCTCTAACAACTCGATGGAGGCATAAGACAAGCTCTTAGATCAGCCAAATAGACAACATAAGAGAATGAAGTAACAACTGTCAAGATAAGAAATAAGTGTCATGTCCTCGAACTATGAGGACTCACAAATAATAAGGAGCTAATAGCAAAACTCTATCGACGAGCAGGAGGATGAGGAAAGTGATTGTCGATCCCTACATTATGATACAATATAGGAAAAAAGTTTGTATTAGTACATGGAATGCACTAAGTATTTAAGAAATATGCATGAATAATAAACATAAGACATAATCAATTAAATCATGAGATGCCAGACCAATATCTTGAAAACTTGAGATAAATCGTCAAAACCTTATGACATTTAATTCATTAGTCAAAGCATCAAAAACATTATCATCACAAGAACTATATACCTTTGTTGAAATAGTTTGGGATGGGTCTTTTAACGAATATTTAAGACCATGCAAGCCATAACATGGAATCTGATAATCCTCAAATCAAGAAGGGGGGAGGGACTTGCAAAGATAGGTTCCATCCAACATTATCATCATCATAATCATCAAACCAAATTGTTAAATAAAATCTTATAGTGGAGATAAAGTTTAATGCACTAAGGGTTGCAGATAGGGCTTAGGTAAAGCACCAACCTTAAAGTCCACTCGATGCTAAGTCAACATCCCACCGAATATATATCATATCATAGTATAATATAAATATATCATAGAAATAGCTCATTCATCCTGTGATTCATGTATGTGGATGTAGGCCTTCCATCATTACGAATCCTTGTTATAAAACGTCGTTAGGGTCTTAAGTCACCTTCCTCATTAAGGATATTAAGTCACCCTTTAATTGACCTTGCTTGAAAAATCATTGATCATCACTTAATACTTTAATGAACAACTCATAAACCTTGAAGATAATTCAATAAAACTTCCATTGAATATAGCTTGAAAGTCATGATCATAACTCCAAAATAATAGTTGAAATTAGCATATATCATGAGTCATTGAAATTCATATTAAAATCATAAAATATGATGTGAATTATTCATATAAAGGCTAATAGAATTAAAATAGATCATAATTAAGAAGGCCCAAAAAAAATTGTGAAATTAGGGTTTTTAGAAGAAGAAATCATAAAAGAATTTGAGAGAACACTTGGGATTCCATGGAAGAAGGTACCCATGGATAAAGTCCCACATACCTTGACTTTGATGAGCCCTAAATTGAAGAGAATGAAAGTTTGACCTTAAAGAACTCTTTTGAATTTCTTGAAGAAGAAGAAGACCTTGGAGAGAAAACTTGGGAAAGAAGGTTTTGTGATTTAGGAATTATGGAGAGAATAGGAGGGTTAGAAGACTTTAGGTTAGTTAATAGGTAGGAATATAGTCTCAAAACCCATGGATGAAGTTTTCTATACCTTCACATTTATGAGCCCTAAATTGAAGAAACTGAAAGCTTGACCTTGAAGAAATCTTTTGAATTGCTTGAGAAAGAAGAAGACCTTAGAGACAAAACTTGAGAGAGAAGGTTTTTTGATTAAAGAATTATAGAGAGAATATGAGGGTTAGAAGACTTTAGGGTAGTTAATAGGCAGGAATCGGGTTTCCAAAAAATGTCCACATTCATTAATTATAGTATAGGGAATGACCAAAGTACCTTTCATTAAAATTGAATCTGGAGCCAAAAATGGACCATCATCATGGATAGTAAAGGGGACCACGGTCCATGGTCCCCTCTGTGGTGAGGGAGTTAGGTTTTTCTAAAGAGGGGGTTTTGGAAGGTTTCCCACCATAAAACACACAAGGTCCCATTATAGTCAGCACGATTCGTTATGGTTTTTCGTGGTGGTAGACTTGGTCTTGAAATTTTGGGGGTTGTAGGGAGAGTTTCAAGAGTTCCTCCACAGAGACCTTCACGATTCATGGAGGACACTACAGTCTGTGAATCTTAGTCATGAAAATGGTTCTGATAAGGACCTATAGAAAGTGGTCACAACAAAGGCCATAATAGTTCGTAAACCTCACCATGGGTCGTGGTGGCCTCTCACGGTCGCCACCTCAAGAAACCTAATGGGTTGCATGGAACTCGATGGCTCTTAATAGCTTTTTTTCCTCTTCATGGCTTATTGTGGGTCCCATAAAGACCACCTCTTTCCCAAAAGCTATATTTTTTTTGGAATTTGATCTTTTATTCCTCATTTTCTAGTTTTCCAATATTTGGGGTCTTACAATGAGTGTGTTGTACCATTTAGGTAAAGGAAATTGGGTTGCCAATGCTCTTAGTAGATTGTCCATTAATAGTGTTGACCATGTTGAGGATGCAAAGTAGGAGTTAGTTTGTGATGTTCATAGGTTAGCTCGTATGGGTGTTTGCTTTGTTGCTGCCAAGGATGGTGATGTTTTTTCCAAAATGGTTCTAAGTCATCTATTTTGGTAGAGGTTAAGGCCAGGGAAGATAATGATCCTACTTTTGTTGAGTTTAATAAAGCAATGGTCGAAAATTCTATTGAGATTTTCTCCCAAGGGGGAGATGGGATATTAAGGCATAAAGGCCGATTGTGTGTTCCCAATATTGGTGGCATCAGAGAAATAATTTTGTTAGAAGCTCATAATTTGGGGTGTTTCATTCACCTGGAACCAAAAATATGTGTTGTAATTTTAGAGAAGTATATTGGTGGAATGGCGTGAAAAAGAATATACTAATTTTTTTGGCTAAATGTCCTTATTGTCAATAAATGAAAGTAAGAGCATCAAAAATTGGGAGGTTTAGCTCAGTATCTTGAGATTGCTACTTAAAGTGGGAATATGTGAATATTGACTTCATTACAGATTTGCATTGTACCCATAGGCAACATGACTTTCTTTGGGTGAATATTGACTGAATGACTAAGTTGGTACATTTTATTCCCGTTAAGACTTCATATTCAGCCGAGGACTATGCTAGACTTTATATTCCTAAATTGGTTAAGCTTCATGGTGTTTCATTTTCTATCATTTTAGATCAAGGTCCGCAGTTTACCTCATAATTTTGGAGGTCTTTTTAAAAAGTCTTAGTACTAAAGTTATGCTAAGTACTACTTTTCACTCTTAAATTGATGGAAAAACAATTTAAACAATGGAAGACATGTTGAGAGTATGTGCTATTGACTTCAAAGGAAATTGGGATGAGCACTTACCGTTGATTGAGTTTACTTACAATAATAGCTACCATTCAAGTACTGAATTGGCTCCTTTTGAAGCTTTGCATGGTAGGAAACGTAAGTCTCCTATTGGATGGTTTGAAGTTGGTGAGGTCACTTTGATAGGACCATAATTGGTATTTAAATCTATGGATAAGGTTATGCTCATCAGATAGAGATTAAAGACTGCCAAAGCCGGCAAAAGTCCTATGTCGACGTAAGAAGAAGGGAACTTAAGTTTGAAATTAATGATTGAGTTTATTTAAAAATTTCACCCATGAAGGGTGTGATGAGTTTTGGTAAGAAAGAAAAGCTTAGTCCCCGATATCTTTTCCCCTATGAGATAGTGCGGCGTATTGGTAAGGTAGCTTAAGAATTGGATTTGCCTTTGGAATTTGCATCGGTACATCCGATGATTCATGTTTCTTTGTTGAAGAAATGTATGCATAATCTTAATACTATTGTGCCTTTGGAGAGTGAAAGTGTAAATGAGAGTCTATCAGGAGGTTTTGGTGGATATTCTAAGCCGAAAAGTGAGAAAGTCACGAAATATGGAAGTTGCATCCGTCAGAGTTCTATGGAGGAACCAATAGATTGAAGGTTCTATGTGAGAGTCTAAGATCAATACAATAACACTATATTCTTATCTATTTCCCTTAGTTTTAGCCCAAGGTATCTAGCTTCCATATTGTTTATCCCTCAGAATTCCTACATTTCACCGCTTCCATGCTTTTTCATATTCATGCATGTTCTTGAAATTAATTTTTAAGCCACCTTTTATGGTGGATCTAAAACATTTTATAGTCTATGCATATTAAAAATGTTATTGCATTCATATTGTGCTGATAGTCCTATTTCCTTATCCTTTCTATGTTAGTTGAGTTCCATTCCAGGATGAATGACCTAAGGGAGGAGATAGTGTAAGACCACAAAAGTTTGAAGGGTGGGAATAAGTTAAAAAAATAAAGCACAGTTCTCTGAATGATTTAGAGAATCACCGAATATGTTCGGAAAGCTCAAGGGTGCTAGCCAAAGGTTATAGGAAATTTAGGTTTTTATAAATGCCTAGTCAACAATGGAAAGGCAGTTTGGTGGACCACCATTCAGATCAACAATCTTGGGGAAGAACGTCGAATGGACTAGAAACTTTGACCTTAGGGACCATTTGGCTAACCATTGAATGGGTTCAGCGGACTAAACAGACTTCACTTAATTACAAACCCTTTGAATCCCCCTAATTCTCTCTCAATCTATTACAATAAAAAATCTTCTTTCTAGAATTCTCTCCCAAGGTGATCTTCTTCCCCAAGTCAAGCAAGGGTTTCAAGATCAAGCCCAGGCCTCCATTGACAGAGTTTGTTATAAGTTTTGATCAAGGTATGTTAGATTTCACTAATGGATTCCTTTCATATATTGGGTCCCAAAGGAACTCAAATCTCCTAATTCAGTTTCACCCAACTTCAAAGTATATCATGTCAATTCTTCATGGGTATTTTCTATATTGATTCTATTATTATTATTTCACTCGATTATTCATGAATTTACATTATTACATGATTTTAAATTGATTACATATGAACCCAAGTATTATGCCATGATTTTCAATTATTAACTATGAATTTTGATCATGGTCTTTATAAAGGATTTATGAATAATTTATAAAAATCCATAAATTATGTTCCAACTATATTTTCAAGTAAGTAAATATGAAAGGGTTTCTCACTATATGCAAGTTATGATGATTGGGATACTTAGAAAGGGATGTATCCCCAAGTTCAAGTTATGATCATGGTTATGAAGAAGCTATTCTTTAGTTATATTTTTATGATGTTGGATTATTGATTTACCTTTCCAAATGACTGTAACACAACGGAATTTGGAAAGTTTTAAAATGAGGATCAAAACATAAAATTTTTGAAATCTATAATTTTTTGTACTAGGTGATGACCACCGAAGGCCATTATAGGCCGAGGTTCGCACCACGCTTCGTGGTGAACTACCATGGTTGTAACTCTGAATCTCATACTTGTAGGAAGGACCATGACAAGGGACCACGGATAGTGGTGAGCACCATGTGCTGTGATGTCCTCCGTGATGACTGCTCCGCTAAGGCCCTCAGGAAACATCCCAAGGCATGGACTAAGATTGAACACCACGCATCATGTATCTCTTCACTAATCGTGGTGGGTTCCATGGTGGTTTATTTTATAGACCACCCTATAGGTCGTACACCACGACCATAGTCCACAAGCCAGGATACACTCCACAGACTGTGAAGGGTATTTTAGTCACTCCCTATTCTTTCATTAATGTATGTGAATGATTTTGAGACTAGGTTCAATAGGAAATTGTCCTAAATACTCCTAAACCTATTCTTTTTCCTCATTAATTCCCAAATAACTTTAAGACTTCTCTCTCAATGATAACTTCAAGAGTTCATCTTCTTCATCAAGTTTGGCTAGGGTTTTTTCAAGAACAAGTCTCCTTTTTTAAATCCAAAATTAAATCCGTTCAAAGTATGTAGGGATTGATCCATGGGAACTTTTTACCCATGGAGACCCAAAGCTTTCATTCAAAATCTCATGACTTTCAATTGGGTTTGTAACCCTAATTACATGAATTGCATTGGGTTATTTCAATCATGTTTTTAATCATTATACATGAACAATATAAGTATGTTCTACATAAATTATATGATTTTAAGTTTAATTATGATTTTCCATGCTTGAAGCTATTTTCAATGATAATATTATGAAGTGTGATTATGAATTCAATGATTTAAAAGTATTATCGTGGTTTTCATTCAAATTGGTTATGTACATGAGTTTACTCTAAAGTTAAAGTATGAATTACTATCATGAATTACAAGTATGTTTAAGATATGAATTTCATGCAAGTTATGAACAAGGGTGACTTAGGGCCCAATATGGTGACCTAGGATCCTAATGAGATGAATTATACAAGTATGATATTGTAATATTGAAAGAGTAATACTCACATTGCAAGTATGACATGAGACTGAGGTACTCTATGATATATGAATTTTATGAACAAGTTTATCATATATGTTAAGTATGATTACTATATTATGTATTCTGTGGGATTTGACTTAGCACCGAGTAGATTTTGAGGTAGGGGCCCTATTGAAAGCCTTAATATGAGTCTCAAGTCCCTTAAACTACATGCCACCATAGGTTGCCTTCATACCCTAGCTAGTGGATCCACATATAGCATATGTACATGACCCGCCTAACGGGGTAGAGTCTACCTTGGCAAGTAGATTCCCCTTTGTTTTATTGTATGGTGATACATTGAATTTCCATGGTATAGCTCTCATAGACTTACTTTTGGTTGTGGTTCTATACCACATATGTATGTTCTATTATGTTCTATTACAGTTTCAAATATGTTCTTTTAATGCTTTGATCAGTAAGGTTTTTTCTTGACTTTACTTATCCTCTTTATCATGTTTTAAAGATTGATCATTGGATCTTATGATTTATATTGCATTCCAGGCAATCATACTTAGTAAATTCAAAGGTACTAAGACATATTATTGCCTACATTATCTCATAATTTATGGATTGAGAATCACCATCCCACACGTGGCTAGTAGAGCTTTTATTCGGTGAAGTTTTTGGTGCATCCTCATCCATCAAGGGAGATTTATGAGTTGTTTCCTTGTTAAAAATTTCTTTACATTTTATTGAGAGTGAGTTAGGGACATAGACATGTCTTATGCCCCTCTCTTCTTATGTAGTATAGGCAATTGTTGGACCTATGTCATTGTGTCTGCATAGTCAAGTTTACTCTTTAGGTTATGATCATATTTAAACACTTCTTATGTTTTTTTCAGACTTACTTTACCTTATCCATGCTTATGATATATCAAGAGGCTTGGTTGAAGCCCTTTGAGATTTTGATTGCCCTGTTACGACTAAGACCTAGATTGGTCCGTGATAATGACTATTTTTTTTGTATTCTGTTGGGATTAGCTTAGCACAAAGAAAGATTTATTCTGGAAATCCATGAGGGAAATTTATTAGAAATTATTAGTTGATAAACTATGTGCCACGGTAGGGTTTTCCTTTATGTCTTAGTTGTGGATCCACATATAGCTCATGTTATATTATATTAATGATATGGAATCTACCTGGATAAGTTGCCTCTTTATTTTCGGTTAGGTAGTTATATTGGATTCCATGTTATAGCACATATGGTCTAACATGTCGGTTAAAGTTAATATCTCATACAAGCTCTTATGATGATGTTTTATGATGCATTAACCACATGTTTATGATATTCAAATGTTTCCAAGTTTTATTAATATTTTCAAGCTATTGGTCATGCATCCCAAGATCATATTCAATAATTCTTATTATTATTTTTCATGCATGCTTCTCAAATACTTAGTTCATTCCATGTACTAATGCATACTTTTTATCTATAATGTATCATAATGTAGGGACGAACAATTATCACGCACCTCCTATTTGTGAGTAATGTTAAGCCTGCTTACTTCTATTGTGGTGAGTCCTCATGATTCGAGGACAAGACACTTTATGTTCATTGCTTCTTATGAATTTTTCATTGTTTATATTGGGTGAGACAGGGGCTTGTTTTATTCTCCCATCTACACTAGTAGAAGCATGTTAGATAGTATGGAGTCTATGTTGTCTTCCTTTCATTTGACTTTAGGTTGATTCCTCTTATTTCATGATATCTATTTTTATACTTGATTCCAATTTTATGATGATTCTTATTTTGTCTTTATTACCTTATGTATGCTCAAATATTCATTGCTAAGATGTTTAGTTGAAGTCCTTCAGGATTTTAATTATCGTGTCATACCTAGGGCCTAGCTTGGATCGTGACAAGGTATTTTAGCCTTTAAGATTTAGCCTAAGTTTGACTTCGGTCAACATTATTATTAAATATACCCGTATTGAAATCATGTCAGTCTGGTTAGCTCCGAAATATCGAGTTTGGTCTAAAATGACCTTTCATACGGTTCCCTAGGCTTTCAATCTCATTCCCAGCCTCTTTATAGTGTTTGGCCTAAAATGACACTTGTGTGTAGGACCAACTTTTTAATAAGATGAGCTCAGATGGAAATTTTAAATGTTATGTTTAGTCTAAAACATCAAATATAGTGGGTTAACATACGCTCCGCGGATGGAGCAAAAAGTGGAGTCTTGGTCAGCGCAAGCCGCCTAGTTTGTTTGCATTTATAGAGTTTGGAATGAGTTCTGAACCCCCATAGAGAGTTTTTCTCAAATAGAGAGTGTGTTGGTGTACTGCTGCTAGTGTAGTAGAGTTTTGTTCTATATATTAGCAGGAGAATCTTTGCGTTCATGGATTGGGAGGATTTTATTCTCCATTTTCACGAAGGGACATGAGTTTTTTCTCCACATTCGCGGAGGGACACGAGTTTGCTCTCCATGTTTGACGGAGAAGATCTATGTTTATGGAGAGTTGGTGGGCATGGTCTCCATATTCACAGGCTTGGGAGCTCCTAGTTCATGAAGGGTTAAATACCTGGCTACATAAAATCCTTAAAGACCCATTTTAGCATAATCTCCCAACTTTAAAATTCGATAACTAGAGCTAGGAGACTTTGTTTTTGGTTAGTGAAAGTTCAACGTATTCAAAAAGTTTGTGGCTATGCTCAATGGAGTGCTCAAGGATTGTTGAGGGACCTTTATTTAAGGTATTTTGTTAGTTTTAGCTACTGACAAATCTCTTTTGTGTTGTTTAATAGTGGGTTTATTGCATGTTATAATTTCGGCCGATTCTGAGCCCCGAATTGTGTTTCATTTTGGGACACAAGTTCGAAAAGGTAAATGAACCTTTTTATGGAGTCAATTTTAGAATATCTGTTGTAGGTCCCACAATCCCATTTTAGACCTAATTTTGGACCTATTTTTTAATAAGGTAAATTTGATGTCAAAACATATTTATGAGGTTATTGGTATTTTTCTTGCATGGTAGCAATTGGAGGCAATTTAGAGGTGGAAAGCTTTATATTTGTGGACTTTGGACCTTACGTGATCGGCTGCAAGGTAGACTTTGGTCTAATTGTTTTAGATTGTGCTTCATAAGATATTATTTAGCATATTTTGCATATGAGTTAGGATTGTAAGTGGTAAGTTTAGATTTTTCCTTCCTTATCCTTATTTCTTGATTCCCATACGAGCTTATGCCATTTTAGTATTGTGAGGCCCTTAGTTTTGGTTGGAATTTCCTAGCTTTTGGCTTAGTCCAGGGTTGTTAGCCTCTCTTTGGTTGATAGTTGATGCTTTATAGCATCCAGTATGTTTAGCACATTTGGGCGAGTTTTGGTGATTCATCTTAGTATAGTTGCTTCTGATGAGTATTTATTTGGATTGGTTCCCTTTGCTAGTCCGGCGATCATGAGGTGGTTTTAGTATTCTCGAGATATACTTCTCTTAGGCTTGTAGCTATAATGAGTTCCCTTTGTCTGGGCTAGTTTTTGATCCTTTGATGCTTATTATCACCATCGGATATAATTAGTTGTAGTTCCTTTGGTTGGTACCTTTTGCTAGATGTGGAGGTTCTTCAGTTACTCGTTTGAATGTTTTTTCCTTTTCACTCCTTTACTTGCTTAAAAAGAGTTGTTGCTCCTGATATTTTATCATAGTGGAGTTTGTTAGAGTATCTTTGCACTTGAGGCCTTGGTCAAGGACCACCTGGATCTTAGGTTAGTTTCCCTACTCTAGGAGTGAGGTACTTGCTATTTTCTATTATATTGTATGTGATTTAGATATGTTGTTTGAATGGTGGTGGTGGCATGTATTGCATTGGTAGATCATTCTCACATGTTTTGTGGTATGATTCTGATTATGCATTAGTTTTCACCATCATTTTTCAAGGACACAGGGTTGTAGAGAATTTTGCACCAAATTTTGACCACGAGTAAGACCCCAAAAGTTGGAAAGTCAAAAAATAAAGTTCAAAAGAAGTTTCTCAGAATATTTCAACTTTTTGCTTGAGGTGTCTCTACACGAGGCCCTTTCACGGTCCGTATTGCAGTCCACAAGATATGGAGAGTGCTCACTAAGACTACCACGAAAAAGGAGATAGGCCAAAGAAAGGACCACATATGGCCCGTGGAGCGGATCACGAGCCGTAGTGTGGTACATGATGTCTAACCGCTCAAGGTCCACTATAAAGTTCCTTATATGAGGAAGTAATATGGGCCGTGGTGTGCACCATGATCTGTGGTGGCCTCCCTTGTTAACACCCATGCAAAATTCCCCTCTCAGGTTTCTCACCTCGGACCCCCACCACGGGCCGTGGTGACCTTCACACACCGTTATGGTCTACGCAAAGTAAGTCATGCAAATCCATTTTTTGATTGAGTTCAAAGCAAGGACCACGATCACCACCACGGGCCATGGTAAGGTTAATGGACCATAGTGGGTCCCCCCAAAATATTAACTCTTTCTATTTTAGGTGGGGGGGTGTTTTGGTCATTCCTTATATTTGATTAATGAATGTGGACAACTTTTGGGATTATGTTCTCACCTATTAACTATCCTAAAGTCTTTTAACTTTCTCATTATCTCCCAAAACACTCCTAAATAAAAAATCTTCTCCCTAAAAGTGTGCTCTCAAAATCCTTTTCTTCCTCAAGCAAATTCTAAGGGTTTCTTCATGATAAAGTAATCTCTTCAATATAGGGCTTCAAAGGATTAAGGTATGTGGGAGTTCATCCATGGCTACCTTTCACCTATGGAATCCCAAAGTTTTCTCTACAAATTCTTTATTATTTCTTCAATCAAAAAGCCCTAAATTCATGATTTGTATTAGGTCTTCATAATTATGATATATTTTAATGCTATTTGCCTACTTATGCATAATTCAAATCATATTGCATGACGGATGAATTTCAATGATCCATGATATATTCTAGTATCAATTATGATTTATGAGTTATGATCGTGATTTTCAAGTATATTCATTGAAAGCTTCATTGAATGATTTTCAAGGTTTATGAATGATTTATGAAAGGTTTTGAATTATTATTCTATGATTTTCAAGATTCTATTAAGCAAGATGTTATCAATGATGTTTCAATCATGCAATATGCAAAAGTTATAGTGCAAGTAGGACAATTCCTGCAAAATCAAGTTAAATAAGTTAAAGGTTGTGATGGAAAATTGCTCACATTCATGATGAAATTAATAGATGAGCTATTCTAATTGTATTAATAGATGAGCTATTCTTAATGTATCGTTATAAATTTTGATGTATATCTATTATTATCTTTTCTACTAATGTCAATGAGTATGTTTTTCGTAAAACGTTCTATTGGGATACTGAGTAAGCACCGAGAGAACTTGGAGGTGGGGTTCCTTCTAGTCTAATATAGTAGCTACCCAAGAATCTTGGAGAATGTCTAGCGGGTTCAAGTGCTTGCTTTAATTGTGGAAAGATGGGGTCATCAAGTGAAAGATTGTCCTTCCAATGCTACTAGAACTGGAGATGGTGGACCCCAGGCTCAAGCTATTATTGGCCGATCATCATGTTACTACTTCAGGTTGTGGCCAACGCCAAAATAATTTTTATGCCTGTTAGACTGGTCAGGAGCTAGAGGATTCACCCGATGTTGTTATTAGAATGTTGAAAGTCTTGACTTTGATGTTTATACATTGTTCTAGGTGTTATTCTATTATTTGATACTCCTTATCTTACTATGAAATTCATTGTTAGTCCTGAGATCTTGTTAGGGCCTTTTCCAGTCTATACCCCTGTTGGTGATTTAGTTGTGGCTAATAAAGTATCGAAATTGCCAGTTTAAATTTTCAATAAAATCACCTTAGTTGATCTTGTAAAGCTTGATATGACCGCTTTTGATGTTATTCTCTATATGGATTGGCATCATGCATGCTATCCTACTATATGTTGTACGACCCATGTGGTCAAGTTTAAATTTTCTAATGAGCCAGTCCTAGAATTGCAATGTAGAAATTTCATATTTAAAGGTCAGTTCATCCCATGCCTTAAAGCTCAAAAAATAATTTCTTAAGGTTACATTTATCATCTAGTACAGGTTAGGGATAGAGTTTCCTAAGCTCCCACTCTTGAATCAGTTTTAGTTATTAATGGGTTCCCAAATGTTTTCCCTAATGTTCTCCTAGGTATCCATTCAAAAAGGGAAATATATTTTTGTATTGATCTTCTCCCGAATACCCAATCTATTTCTATTCCTCCTTATAAAATACCCCTGGTAAAATTAAAAGATTTAAAGGCCCCTTTACCAATCAAAGTCTTTCCCCCTTAATCTGCATCCTCAGTTGAATGACTTGTTGGATAAGGATTCTATTAGATCGAGTATCTTTTCTTATGGTGCTCCGGGTCTCTTTGTTAGAAAGAAGGATAGTTCAGAAAACATAATAGTTTGCAATATATGTTCAACCAAAAGGATTTGAATCTTCAACATTGTAGGTTGCTTGAGTTGTCAAAAGACTATGACATAACTATCACGTCCTGACCTATGGCCTAGTTGTAACACGGCGTTTAGAATCTCAAAGGACTTCAACCAAGAATATTAGCATAACGTTCATGAGCATACATAAGATAAATGAATTAAATACACAAGAATCAACGATATAGAACATAGTCTAAAATAGAACATAAGTCTCGAAATAACAAATGACAAAATAGACTCTTTTACTATCTAATATGGATCTAACAGCTTGATGGGGGAATAAGACAAGCTCCTACCTTACCCATATAGAAAGTAAAAAAGAATGAAGTAACAACTATCAAAATAAGAAATAAGTATCATGTCCTCAAACTGTGAGGACTCACAAACAGTAAGGAGCTAAGAGTAAAACTATAGCCACTAGTGGGAGGAGGATGAAGTGATCATCGGTCACAATATTATGGAACAATATATGAAAAAAGTATGTGTTAGTACATGGAATGCACTAAGTGTATGAGAAGTGTGTATGAACTATAAACATAGTACCTAATCAATATGAATCATGAGATGCAAGAAGAATATTTTTAAAACATTTAATTCATTGGTCAATGCATCGAAAACATCATCATCATGAGAAATTTATACCTTTGTTTAAATAGTATGGGATGGGACTTTTAACTGACATTTATGACCATTTGAGCCATAACGTGGAATTCGATGATCTCCACATTGAGAAGGCGGAGGCTACTTGCCAAGTTAGGCTCTGTCTAATATCATCATCATCATCATCAAACCATATTGGCAAATAACAATCCTATGGTGGTAGAATAGTTTTAGGTAATAAGGGTTTCTACTAGGGTTTAGGTCGATCCCCCAACTCAAAGTCCACTCAGTCCTAACTCAATATCCCACGGAATACATATCATATCATACCATAATATAAACATATCATAGGAATAGTTCATTCATCATGTGATTCATGTATGCTGGTGTACGCCTTCCATAATTACGAATCCTTGTTAAAAAACATCATTAGGATCATAAGTCACCTTCCTCATTAAGGATCTTAAGTCACACTTTCATTGACCTTGGTTGAAAAATCATTGATCATCACGTAATACTTTTCATGAAAACTTATAAACCTTGAAGATCACTCAACAAAGCTTCCATTGAATATAGCATCAAAATCGTGATTATAACTCATAAATCATAGTTGAAACTAGCATATATCATGAATTATTGAAATTCATATTAAAATCATAAAATATGATGTGAATTATTCATATAAAGGCTAATAGCATTGAAATATATCATAATTAAGAAGGCCCAATGCAAATCGCGAAATTAGGGTTTTTAGAAGAAGAAATCATAATAGAATTTGGGAGAACACTTGGGATTTCATGGAAGAAGGTATCCATGGATGAAGTCCCACATACCTTGACCTTGATGAGACATCAATTAAAGATAATGAAATCTTGACCTTGAAGAACCTTTTTGAATTGCGTGAGGAAGAAGAAGAACTTGGAGAGAAAACTTGAGAGAGAAGATTTTGTAATTTAGGAATTATGAAGAGAATAGGAGGGTTAGAATACTTTAGGTTAGTTAATATGTAGGAATATAGTCCCAAAAACCGTCCACTTTCATTAATTAAAGTATAGGGAATCACCAAAGTACTCTTCATTAAAACTGAATATGGAACCCAAAATGGACCATCACCACGAACCATTAAGGGAACCACGGTGAGTGGTCCCCTTGTGGTGAGGAACTTAGGATTTTCTATAGGGGGTATTTGGAAGTTTTTGCACCATGAAACCCACCACGGCCCATTATAGGCACCACTATCCTTGGTGGTTGACTTGGCCTTGAAATCTTGAGGGTTACAGGGAGTGTTTGAGGAGTTCCACAATGGAGACCTTCACGGTCTGAATAGGAAAATACGCCCTGAGAATCTTCGTCGTGAAGATGGTCATGATAAGGGCGTTCATAAGTTGGTCACCATGGAGGCCATAACAGAGTATGAACCTCACCTAGGGTCATGGTGGCCTCTTGTGGCCACCACCTCAGGAACTCAAATGGGTGGCATTGACCAAGGTGGTTCTTCACGATGCGTAGCGAGTCCTGTGAAGTCCATCTAGTGCCAAAAAGCTATATTGTTTTGGAACTTTATCTTTCATTTCTCATTTTCTGACTTTTCAACTTCTAGTGTCTTATAATATCCCCCCTTGGGAACATTCGTCTTCGAATGGTACTTAAGAGAGCATGAAAGGATTAGGAAAATAATATAACACCTCAACATAAATTCAAAACATCTTAAAAATGAATAAAACATTAAATCTTTAATCTCAAGCTAAAAGATGAATTAAAAACTCATTTCATTAACATGAATGCATATAAAACCATTCAAATAACTAAAATGTATGATTTAGGCTGATTGGATCATGAATGAACTAAATACCTCCACTAGGCACAGAAGGAATGAGATGAGGACATCGAGATATTATATCGGCTTTGGCTTCTCATGTATTACCCTCAACCTCTTGGTTTATTTATAACACTTTGATTGAAGCTATTTCTTTGTTCCTCACCTTTTTAACTTGTCGGTCCAATATCTCAACTAGAACTCGCATGAGATACTATCCTTCACCTCAATGATATCCAATGGAACAATGGAGTAAGGATCACGAACAAACTTCGTTAACAAAGACATATGAAACACCAGATGCACCAATGTCAAATCAAAAAGACAATCAAACTCGTAAGCCACCTTACCAATCCGCCTCAAAATCTTATATGGGTCAACATAGTGGCGACTTAGCTTTCCATTCTTACAAAAACATATCACACTCTTCATGGGTGAAATCTCAAGTTAACCCAATCACTAAGCTTAAATTCAGTCCTAGTTCTATGACCACTCTAACACACTTCCTTGAAAACCTTAACACGATGTCATCAATAACATACTATAGTCACTCATATATCAACAACCACATATTCAAGCCTATCATTCTAACCACTTTATGGCTCCTTAGAAGTCTATATCACCTAAGATTTTTTATGTCTACCCTAGCACCTCTACGTCTGCATTTGCATTAACACTTACCAAAGGGCACACCAAAATATTCTTAGCTTTCTATTGCACACAATAAGATCCCATCGTGCTCTTCCTCCACGCCTATAACCTTAAATGGAATAAGCCTACTACCATTGTCATAATAAAGAATACCCACTCTCTTTATCTACCAAAACTCATCTACCATCATTGGAATACATAATCGATCTTGATAATGAAGTACTTAATCTCCCCCCTTGTAAGAGAACCTCAATCTTATTATCATCAAAATAGCTAGTCTGTGAATACTTATAACCAACTCCTTCCCCTCCTTCTCATAAGGGCAACACCACTCGTTGAGACTGTAACTTAACTATATGGATTCTATAACTTATAGAAGCACAATATAAACAAAGTCAATCCACACTAAAAATAAACATCAAAATCGGTCATATTGAGCTACGCAAGATCAACTTAAGGTAACTTGTGAAAATATAATATGGACCCTACATCAAGTAAAGCATAAACATCAAAGTCTAAGACTTTCAACATACCTGTCACAATATTAGGTGAATTCTCTAACTCCTAACAAGTCTAGAGGGCATAAAAATATTTTTCTCGCTGACCACCACCCGACGTAGTAGCACTTTGATCCGGATGACTTATAGTGTGAGCCTGATCCTAGGGTCTAAAACCATTCCTAAACTCTCTTTCATTAAGACCCGACTTTCCACACCTATAGAAAATATCCAATCCTTCTAATCACTCTCTCGAATGGTTTTCCCACACATGGAACACTTAGGAATTGTTGATCCACTATAATTACCATCGGGTTTGGATTGAGAATTCCCATTGTCACGACCCAACCTCGAGCCTAGTCATAACACGGTAATCAAAATCTCAAAGGTCTCCAACCAACACTCCCGATATATATCATAAAGCATACGCAAGGTAAAGTAAATGCAGAAACTAACATAAGAAGAAGTCTAGATCATGAATCATAAATAGTCTAAGAATTCGATAATATAGACTTTAAATATATGTCCAATAAAATGCCTCTGCTACATAAAAATGGCAGGGGTTAACACATGTCCCTAGATCACCCTCAACATGAAAGAAATAAACATCTTAGAAAGGACAGACAACTTATCACTAGTCCTCGATGGATGAGGACTTAGCAAAATCCTTATCGAATAAACCTCTACTACCCACGCATGGGAATGTGATTCTCAACTCCTACATTATTAAAACATGTAGGCACCAATATTCGTTAGTATGTTTGAAAGTGTTAAGTATGAGGGCATGACATGTAATATAAATCATAAGATGCAATGCTCACTTGAGTACATGATAAAGAGGATAAGTAAAGTCATGAAAAAACCATAATGATCAAAGCATTTCAAGGGCATAGTTGAAATAATAAAAGTACATAAGAATTCATACATATGTGGGATAAAACCATAACCGAAAATAAGACCATGCGAGTTATACCATGGATTCCCAATGTCTCTCCATACAATGGAAAAAAGGGAAATTAAATTGTCAAGGTTGAGTCTACCACGCTAGGCATGTTATGTACATATGCTAAATATGGATCCAATAGCTAAGCTATGAAGGCAACCTACGGTGGCACGTAGTTTAAGAGACTTGAGGCTGTTACTAAGGCTTTTAGTAGGGACCCCACCTCAAGTCCACTCCGTGCTAAGTCAATTCCCACAAAATACATAACATGGTAAATGTACTTAGTATATATCATAACTTGTTCATAAACTTCATACTTTATAGAATAGCTCATTTAATAACATAATTCCAATGTTAGTATTGTCTTTTCATAAAAATAATTCATACTTGCATAATTCATATTACTAAGTCCTAGGTCACCAAATAGGGTACTAAGTTTCCTTACTTCATAACATTCATGAAATTCATATCTTGAACATACTTGTAATTCATGATCATGATTCATACTTGAATTTAGAGTAAAACTCATATACATAGCCAATTTGAATAAAAGTCATGATAATACCTTGAAATCATTGGGTTCATAATCATACTCCATAATATCATCATTGAAAATAGGCTTCATGCATGGGTAATAGAAATTTAACTTAAAATCATGTAATTCAGGTAGGAACATACTCATAATAATCAACTATAATGATTTAAAACATAATTTAAATAATTAAATGCAATTAATCAAATTAGGGTTACAAACCCAATTGAAATTCATGAGATTTACAGTAGAAACCTTGGGACTCCATGGGTGAAAGGGACCCATGGATCAATCCCTACATACCTTGATTGAAGGAGACATGTTCTTGAAGAAACCCTAGTCAAACTTTATGAAGAAGATGAACCCTTGAATGAGCGTTTGAAAAAAAATCTTAAAGTTGATTGGGAATTAATGAGGGAAAAGAATAAGTTTAGGAGTATTTAGGATATTTTCATAATGAATCTAGTCCCAAAAATGTCCACATATATAAATAAAATAATATGGAAATGACCAGATTACCCTCATTAAACTGTAACAGGACTCACTACGAAAGACCAATCACTATCCGTGATGCCCATCATGGCCCGTGGTGGTGTTTGTGATGTTGGACTTGGAATTTTAAATTTTGGAAGTTGCAGAGAAAAGTTTCTGAACTTCCTCCACAAAACCCTTAAAGGTCCGTGGAATGCATTATGGGATATGAAGAGTTGGAGTGGTGTAGGCCCTATAGAGTGACCTGCAAAATGACCACCATGGATCTCACAACGGCCCGTAGTGGCCAATCGTGGTCCTAGCCTTGGGATCATGTTCTTAGGTCTAAGGGGAGGGGTCACCAAGGAGGACTTCACAACCCGTGGTGCTCACCCCTTTGTGGTGCCCTGTCGTGGACCTCAACCTATAGGATTAAACCTCAGGGTCACCACCACGGTGGCTCACCATGAGGCGTGGTGCTCACCATGACCCATGATGGCCTTCGTGGTCATCACTTGGTGCCAAAATTGTAGGTTTTTCAAAAATTTCATGTTTTGATCCTCATTTTCGGACTTTCTTAATTTTGGGGTCTTAGACCCACCTCCACTTAGAGCTAGCTTGGAACCCCTCTCTTTTCTACAAGCCACTAGATAGTCCCTTTTCTTATGTCTACTTTTACCACAACTATAACAACTCCTTGTATCGTACAAGAACTCCCCTAGATGATTCTTACTGCACCAGTAGCACTAGGGATAGGATTTTTCCTTTCCATTACTCTTCCTTGTATTTGAGCGGGATGTTTTCCCTTTTGACATTATTTTCTCCTTAACATTCCTTTTTCTCGACCTTTTCCTTCCTTTGACATTCGTGCTCAAAGGAATAACTTTTTTAATTATTTGATTGAGTGGTCACAGCTCAAACCAATAACACGAGGGCATAACAAAGCTCTACATTAGATATATCAGCACCTAAGGGTATGTCAACTAAAGCAAAAGGGCTAACATCTTGACCAATCTCCTATCTGCTCTGTTCTATATTAGACATATTCTGAAATGAGTATGACATATGTTAGAAGGAATTCGTATAGAGTTCAACTCGATCACACGATATTATCATTAATGAAGTGAAGATTTCCTACAATGCCATATACCTTTCTTTTCATATATGTGGTGTGATTCACAGTGATGAAAAAGACATTACTCAACGTAGCATGTTCGACTCTATAGGATACTTGAACCTTGGGCTATGATACCAAGATTGTCACGACCCGACCTAGGGTATAGTCGTAACACGATAATTAAAATCCCAAATAACTCCAACAAAGCCTCTTAGCATAACATTCCTAATCATACATAAGGTAAATGAAATAAATAAACAAGAATCAATGATACAGAAGACTAGTATCAAATAAAACATAAGTCTCAAAATGAAAAATGATAACATAGAATCTTTTACTATCTGACATGCCTCTAACATTTCGATGGGGGCATTAGACAAGCTCTTAGATCAGCCAAATAGACAACATAAGAGAATGAAGTAACAACTATCAAGATAAGGAATAAGTGGCATTTCCTCAAACTATGAGGACTCACACACAATAAGGAGCTAATAGTAAAACTCTAGCCACAAGAGGGAGAAGGAGAAAAGTGATCATTCGTCCCTACATTATTATACAATATAGGCAAAAAGAATTTGTTAGTACATGAAATGCACTAAGTATTTATGAATTATACATGAAAAATAAATATAGAACATAATCAATTAAATCATGAGATGCAAGACCAATATCTTTAAAATATGAGATAAATCATGAAAACCTTATAACATTTAATTCATTGGTCAATGCAACAAAAATATTATCATCACGAGAACTTTATAGCTTTGTTGAAATAATTTGGGATGGGTCTTTCAAACAACATTTAAGACCATATTAAGGGGCGAGTTACTTGCAAAGATAGGGTCCGTCCAAGATTATCATCATCATCATCATCAAACCAAATTGTTAAATAACAATCCTGTAGTGGCAAAGTAGTTCAAGGCACTAAGGATTGTGGATAGGGCTTAGGTCGAGCCCTAACTTTAAAGTCCACTCTGTGCTAAGTCAACATCCCATGGAATATATACCATATCATATCAAAATATAAATATCTCATAGGAATAGCTCATTCGTCATGTGATTCATGTATGTGGGTGTAGGCCTGCCACCATTATGAATCCTTGTTATAAAACATCATTAGTGTCTTAAGTCGCCTTCCTCATTACGGATCTTAAGTTACCATTTCATTGACCTTGCTTGAAAAATAATTGATCATCATTTAAAACATTCCAAGTGAAATTTATAAACCTTGAAGATCATTCAATAAAGCATCCATTGAATATAGCTTGAAAGTCATGATCATAACTCGTAAATCATAGTTGAAATTAGCATATATTATGATTCATTGAAATTTATATTAAAATCATGAAATACGATGTGAATTATGCATAAGAAGGCTAATAGCATTAAAATATATCATAATTAAGAAGGCCCAATGCAAATTATTAAATTAGGGTTTTTAGAAGTAGAAATCATTAGAGAATTTGAGGTGAAACTTGGGATTCCATGGGTGAAAGGTACCCATGGATGAAGTTCTGCATACCTTGATATTTATGAGCCCTTAATTGAAGGTACTGAAAGTTTGACCTTGAAGAACCTTTTTGAATTGCTTGAGGAAGAAGAAGACCTTAGAGACAAAACTTGGGAGAGAAAGTTTTTTGGTTTAGGAATTAAGGAGAGAATAGGATGGTTAGAAGAATTTACGGTAGTTAATAGGTAGGAATCTGGTTTCACAAAATATCCACATTCATTAATTATAATATAGGGAATGACCAAAGTACCCTTTATTAAAATTGAATTCGGACCCCAAAATGGACCATCACCATATATAGTTAAGGGGACCACGGTCCATGGTCCCCTCCGTGGTGAGGGAGTTAGGATTATTTTAAAAGAGGGTTTTAGATGGTTGTCCACCCCGAAACATGCCAGGGCCCATTATGGGCACCACAATCCATTGTGGTCTTCCGTGGTGGTAGACTTGGCCTTTAAATCTTGAGGGTTGTAGGGAGGGTTCTAAGAGTTCCTCCACTGATACCTTCACGGTTCATGGAGGATAATACGGTCCATTAATCTTGGTCATGAAGATGGTTCTGATAAGGACCTATAGGAAGTGGTCAGCATGGAGGCCATAATGTTTCATAAACCTCACCACAGGTCATGGTGGCATCTCACAGTCACCCCCTCAGGAAACCAAATGGGTTGCATGGACCATGGTACTCTTAACGGCCCATGTTCCTCTACACGGCCTGTAGTGGGTCCCATGCAGAACACCTAGTGCCAAAAAGCTGTAGTTTTCTAGAATTTCATCTTTTGTTCCTAATTTTCCAATTTTCCAACATTCGGGGTTTTATAATGAGTCTGTTGTACCATTCAGGTAAAGAAAATCGGGTTGCCAATGCTCTTAGTAGATTGTCCGTGAATAGTCTTGCCCATGTTGAGGATCCAAAGTAGGAGTTAGTTTATGATGTTCATAGGTTAGCTCGTATGGGTGTTCCCTTTTTTGATGTCGAGGAGGGTGATGTTTTTCTCGAAAATAGTTCTGAGTCATCTTTTTTGGTGGAGGTTAAGGCCAAGGAAGATAATGATCCTACTTTGAGTTTAATAATGTAGTGATCGAAAAAGCCATTGAGTCTTTCTCCTAAGGAGGAAGTGGGATATTAAGGCATCAAGGCCGATTGTGTGTTTTTGATATTGATGAAATGAGAGAAAAGATTTTGTCAGAAGCTCATATTTCGTGGTGTTCTATTCACCTAGGTACAATAAAGATGTATCATGATTTTATAGAAGTATATTGGTGGAGTGGCATGAAAAAGGATATAGAGGATTTTGTGGCTAAATGTCCTTATTGTCTACAAATGAAAGTAGGATCATTAAAAAAGGGAGGTTTAGCTCAATATATTGCGGTTGATGTAAATATTGACTTCATTACAGGTTTGCCTCGTACCCATAGGAAATGTGACTTTCTTTGGGTGATTGTTGAATGAATGACTAAGTTGGCATATTTTATTCACGTTAAGACTTCATATTCAGCATAGGACTATGCTATACTTTATATTACTAAATTGGTTAAGCTTCATGGTGTTCCTTTTTTTATCATTTCATATCAAGGTACGCAGTTTACCTCTCAGTTTTGGAAGTCTTTCTAAAAAGGTCTTGGTACTAAAGTTAAGCTAAGTACTATTTTTTACCCTCAAACTGATGGTTAATCCAAAAGAATAATTCAAACCTTGGAAGACATATTGAGGGCATGTTCTATTGACTTTAAAGTAAATTGGGATGAGCAATTACCATTGATTGAATTTTCTTACAATAATAGCTACCATTCAAGTATCCATTTGGCTCCTTTTGAAGTTTTTCATGGTAGGAGACGTAAATCTCCTTTTGGGTGGTTTGAAGTTGGTGAGGTAACTTTTATAGGACCAGAATTGGTATTTGAATCTATGGAGAAGGTTAAACTCATCAGACAGAGATTAAAGACTGCCAAAGTCGACAAAAGTCCTATGTCAATATAAGGAGAAGGGAACTTTAGTTTGAAGGTAATTATTGGATTTATTTGAAAATTTCACCCATGAATGGTCTTATGAGTTTTGGTAATAAAAGAGAAGCTTAGTCCCCGATATGTTTTCCATTATGAGATAGTACGACGTGTTGGTAAGGTAGCTTAAGAATTGGATTTGCCTTTGGAATTTGCATCGGTACATCCGATGTTTCATGTTTATTTATTAAAGAAATGTATTCATAATCTTAAGACTATTGTTCCTTTGGAGAGTGAAGGTGTAAAGGAGAGTTTATCAGGAGGTTTTGGTGGATATTCTAGACCGGCATGTGAGAAAGTTGCATCCGTTAAAGTTCTATGGAGGAACCAGGATATTGAAGGTTCTATGTGGGAGACCAATACAAATATGATGACACTTTATTATTATCTATTTCCCTCTATTTTAGCCCAAGGTATCTAGCTTTCTAATGATTTATCCCTCAGAATTCCTACGTTGCAGCTTTTCCATGCTTTTTCATATGCATGCATGTTCTTAAAATTGATTTTTAAGTCATATTTTATGGTGGATCTGAAACATTTTATGGTCTATGCATATTAAAACTATCATTGCATTCATATTGTGCTGATAGTCCTATTTTCTTATCCTTTCTATGTTAGTTGAGTTCTATTCCAGGGTAAATGACCCAAGGGGAGAGATAGTGTAAGACCACAAAAGTTTGATCGATGGGAACAAGTTAAAAAAAAGAGCACAGTTTTCTGAATGACTCGGAGAATCACCGAACAGGTTTGGCAAGATCAAGGATGATAGCCAAAAGTTATAGAAAATTTGGATTTTTATCAATGACTAGTCAGCGATGGAAGGGCGGTTCGATGGACCTGTCACGACCCAACCCCGTAGGTCGCGATTGGGGTCCGACCTGGACCCCCCATACACATATCTATCAGCTGCGGTTACATTAAACTGTAAATAAAACAATATCATGTAACAGATCCCCACTGGGCGATAACAATTACATACACCTGTAGCCCTTTTTGTTTGTATCACAACATGATAGGGCACGCAAGCCAACAAGGCTGCCATTACATAACAATATATACAGTATATCATATAGACCCAGCTGAACCAAACTGATATATACAACCCACATATACATGTCTACAGACGTCTAAACATATAAACGACAACATATGGCGGGACAAGGCCCCTGTTGTACCCCTGAATAGATAAAAAAATTCTATACATATATGGACAGTATCAAAAATAGGCCCCAATACAGTGGAGCCTCTTCCAGCTGAGCTGCGTGGAATCCTAAGCTGACGGACTTCCAAAATCTGTATTTGTACCTGCGGGAATGAACGCAGCCCCTCAGGAAAAGGGGTCAGTACGACTTATGTACTGAGTATGTAAAATGTAACATAATACACTAGAGTTATATTCAAAATAGAGAAGCATGGGAATAAATTATTAAATCGAAGTCATGTACCTATACTCTGTGAATCACAAAAGCATGCATGCTCAATTTATACAATATAGTCGGCCCTTTCAGGGGTCCGATGAATCACATCTGTAGGACCATCATAGGCTTGGCGCCATCACCACTTTATTACAATACATCATCATATATCTATACACGTATCCTCGCCCTCTTTTGAGGGACTCAGGGAATAATGCAGTGAACTGTGCACGAGAACATATCCTGGCCCGGGACTTAGGGAAAGAAGTGTTACAATATACACGAGTAGAGTAGTGAGTAACTATATGCAATTTAAATCATTATTAGAGACTTGACCGTATAAGAAGATTATAATTTTGTCGGAGGACTCGAATAGTAGTGTAGTCATCTCGAGTGACTTCTAAATTCCATTATGGGCAATATCAATTATAATCTCGGGGCTCCTAGACATGTACTAAAGTAAAGCCAAATCGCTTATGGAACCAGAAACATTTGTTAACATATAGTCTGTAAGACTTGGAGCCTATACATTTGTTACCTCTTTAACATATAAAAGTTTCCAGGGAAATAGTTCAACTACTATCAGAGTTCGATATTCAAAAGTAATTAAGAGATGTTTAAGAATGGAGTTACCTCGGAGTTCAGATCAGATTCAACTTATGACTAAGACAAGGACATGCTCCAAAAGAAGAAAGAGAATAAGCTCTATCTAGTTTGTACTTTCCTTCAGGTGATCTTTATATACATATTTCATACCCGGCCCTTCACGGGGCTCGGTGAACCACTATGGCATTGTAACCTCATTTTCGTATCAAATACATCTCAATGGAAATGAGAGATAGCTTCTCATACATTACATTCTGACACATAGAAGCCCTACTAGGCAATACTTAATCTTCATAGGAACTCTAATACTGAACAATGGATAGGGGTTATGAGGCTTTCTCGGAATTCTGGGAATGGAATTATCCCCGCACTTCATATACAATTCACTTAAGGCTAAACATTGCCAAAAGGAAAGAAAGATAGCAGTACGAACTTATACCAAAATATGCTAAGAGAAAGCTTTACATAGCTTGTCTGAGTTATTCCTCATCCTGTTCGCCTCGTTGTCCTTTGAACCTATTCAACATGAAAGTAATATTAATATAAACCCCTCTTAACTTTCCAGCACCTTAGGTTACATCTTAGTATTAATGGAATCTATTTCCTTAGTCATTTCCCCGACTAGTTCTGTTATTCGCTAAGGCGTCAACGAATATTGGGCAGCAGCTCCCCTATAATGTGCCCTATCCAAATTTCCAATTAGGTACCTAATACCTACAGACAACCAACAACAACAACCTGCAGCAATTCATACCAACCATATACAACATGAATTCCAAACGACTTATTCAAAATTACGATATCAAAATAGGGTTTCTAGTTTCCATTTTTGTCAAACCTTTAACCGTACGAAGTGGGGGGTCCTGTGGCTGAAACCATAAGCTCCCCCAACTACTTTATAACATTTTTATACCCTGAAATCACAATCCACACCCCTGCAGCAGAACCTCACAAGAAAAACACTCTATTTCGACAACAATTCAACTATAGCGACTTCAATTTAGTTTATTCCGAACGTCAAACTTTTTACGACTTTTACACAACTTCCATCATCCCAAAAGGTGTTTAATACACCCTATAATAACACCATAAAGTCAAAATTTAAAGTAGAAGCCTTACCTTACCCAAAATTGGCCAAAACTAGCCAAATCGTAACTCGGAACTTCTTCAAACGTGCTGAACTTGAGCGGGCTGTTTGTGCGACCACCTCGCTGCCCCAAATTGAATTTTATCAATATTAAACATCATCATATAACCATGTGATACCATAATTAATTAATTCACGGAACGAAACTCGGAAACTTACCCAAAAAGGGTCAAATCCGTACCCCTTCTCCCTTGTCCCTTTCACATTTTTCTCTTATTTTCTCTTCCAAATTCCAATTGCAAATCTGGAGTTTTAGTTCCATGAACGTCTTAAAATACATATATATGTATCCACGTACTTAAGGTACACCGTATATAATTAATTCATGGAAGAAAATTGAAAAACTTACCTTTAAACTTCAAAGGCCATGGCTGCCTCTCTATGTCTCTCTTTCACATTTTTTTTCTCTATGTTGGCTGAAGTTTTAATGAACAACTGAAGTATATGATACATATACACATATATATGTGGCTTTAGGGTGTGACACGTGTCATCCCCAAGAGGTGACACATGTCCAGCCCCTATTGGGCCACCGCACCTACATGTTCAGGGAGAGACTGCCACGTGGCAGTGGGGCCCACCTCCCCCAAGCAGGTGGGTCACCTACTTTACCCCAAGAAGGTGGGTCACCTACCTGCTTAGGAGCTGCCACGTGTCACCCTCCCATTGGTTGCCCTGAATTTTTTTTTCTTTCTCGTGGGTTCGTAATCTCGTTCGTAATCTTGGTATGGAATTAAGTAACTCACGTATGTAAGACTTCTAAATTAGTAGTTTACGTAGATAAGTTGATTCCTATGACTCGTTACTTGGCCTCCAACTCCTTCCGACTTCTCTTGACCCTATTTCCAACCTTCCCTACCACGGGGTATCACATTCTCCCTTCTTAGAGTTGTTCAATAGGGTCGTAACTTAAGTAGCTCACATACTAGCTTCTAAGTAACTTAGGATACATTTCGAGTTTAAAAGTGTGGGGTGTAACAGGACCACTAATCGAATCAACAATCATGACAGAGACCGTCAAATATATCAGAAATTTTAACCTCAAAGACTGGATAAGTAGGCGAGGGAACGTACCATTTCGCTAACCACTGAAAGGGTTCGGTGGACTCAACAGACTTCACTTAATTTCAAACCCTTTAAATTCCTCATTCTCTCTCAAGCTATTACGATTAAAAAAATTCTTTCTAGAATTCTCTTCCATGGTTAACATCTTCCCCAAGTCAAGCAAGGGTTTCAAGATCAAGCCCAGGCCTCCATTGATAGAGTTTGTTATAAGCTTTGATCAAGGTATGCTAGATTTCACTAACGGATTCCTTTCATCCATTGGGTCCCAAAGGAACTCAAATCTCATTATTCAATTTCACCCAACTTCAAAGTGTTTCATGTCAATTCTTCACGGGTCTCTATATTGATTCAATTAGTATTATTTCACTCGATTATTCATGAATTCACATTATGACATGATTTTAAATTGATTACACATAAACCCATGTATTATGCGATGATTTTCAATTATAAACTATGAATTTTGATCATAGTCTTTATAAAAGTTTTATGAATAATTTATAAAAAGCTATGAATTATGTTACAAGTATATTTTGAAGAAAGTAACTATGAAAGGTTTTCTCACTATATGCAAGTTATGATGATTTGGATGCTTAGAAAGGTATGTATCCACAAGTTCAAGTTATGATCATGGTTTTTCAAGAAGCTATTCTTATGTTATGTTTTCATGATGTTGGATTATTGATTTACCTTTCCAAATGACTGTAAGATAGAGGAATTTGGAAAGTTTTAAAAAGAGGATCAAAACATGAAATTTCTGAAACCTATAATTTTTGGAACTAGGTGATGACCATGGAAGGGCATCACGGGCTGCGGTTCACACCACGCCTCTTGTTGAACTACCGTGGTTATAACTCTCAATCTCAGAACTATATGAAGAGACGATGACAAAGGACCACAGATCATGATAAGTATCACGTGCCATGATGCCCTCCCTGGTGACCGCTCCCCTATGGTCCTCATGAAACTTCCCAAGGCATGGACCAAGATTAACCACCAAGGGCTATGTAGCTCTTTAATGACAGTGGTGGGTTTCGTTGTGGTCGCTTCATAGACCACCCTACAGGTCCTGCTTCACGACCATAGTCCACAAGCCGGGATGTACTCCACGGACTGTGAAGGGTATTTTAGTCACTCCCTATTCTTTCATTAATGTATGTGCAAAATTTTGGGACTAGGTTCAATACTAAACTATCCTAAATACCCCTATACCTATTCATTTTCCTCATTAATTCCCAAACAACTTTAATACTTCTCTCTCAAGGATTACTTCAAGAGTTCCTTCAAGAATAAGTCTACTTTTTCAATTTTAAGGTTAAATCCATTCAAGGTATGGTGGGATTGATCCATGGGCACTTTTTACTCATGAAGACCCAAAGCTTTCATTCAAAATCTCATGACTTTCAATTGGGTTACTAACCCTAATTACATGTATTGCATTGGGTTGTTTCAATCATGTTTTTAATCATTATACATGAACATTATAAGTATGTTCTACATATATTATATGATTTTAAGTTTAATTATGATTGTCCATGCTTGAAGCTATTTTCAATGATAATATTATGAAGTATGATTATGAATTCAATGATTTCAAAGTATTATCTTGGTTTTCATTCAAATTGGTTATGTACATGAGTTTACTCAAAAGTTTAAGTATGAATTACGATCATGAATTACAAGTATGTTTAAGATATGTATTTCATGCAAATTATGAACAAGGGTGACTTAGGGCCCAATGTGGTAACCTAGAATCCTAATGAGATGAATTATTCAAGTATGATATTGTAATGTTGAAAGGATAATACTCAGATTGCAAGTATGACATGAGAATGAGGTAATCTATGATATATGAAGTTTATGAACAAGTTTATGATATATGTTAAGTATGATTACTATATTTTGTATTTTGTTGGATTTAACTTAGCACCGAGTGGATTTTGAGGTGGGGGCCCTACCAAAAGCCTTAATAGGAGTCTCAAGTCACTTAAACTATATGCCACCATAGGTTTCCTTCATAGCCTATCTTGTGGATCCACATATAGCATATGTACATGACCCGCCTAGCGGGGTAGAGTCTACCTTGGAAAGTAGATTCCCCTTTCTTTTGTTGTATGGTGACACATTGGGTTTCCATGGTATAGCTCTCATAGACTTATTTTTGGTTATTATCTTTTATGATTTTTATTGCATGCCATGCCCTCATACTTAGATTCCAATAGACTCTTTTAATGCTTTGATCAGTAAGGTTTTCTCCTGACTTTACTTAGCCTCTTTATCATATTTTAAAGATTGATCATTGCATCTTATGATTTATATTGTATGCCATGCCCTCATACTTAGTACATTAAAAATTACTAACGTATATTATTGCCTATATTGTATCATAATATAGGAATTGATGATCACCATCCCACACGTGACTAGTAGAGCTTTTATCCAATGAAGTTTTTGGTGAGTTTTCATACATCAAGGGAGATTTATGAGTTTTTTCCTTGTTAAGACTTTCTTTACATTTTATTGAGGGTGAGATAGGGACATGTCTTAGCCCCCTCCTTCCTTATGTAGTAGAGGTACTTGTTGGACCTATGTCATGGAGTCTATGTACTAAAGTGTACTCTTTCTCTTATGATAATGTTTAAAAACTTCTTATGTTTTTTGAACTTAATTTACCTTATCTATGCTTATGATATTTCAAGAGGCTTGGTTGGAACCCTGTGATATTTTGATCGCCCTATTACGACTAGGACCTAGGTTAGTTCGTGACAATGACTATCTTTTCTGTATTCTGTTGGGATTAGCTTAGTACCAAGCAAAATTTATGCTGCAAATCAATAAGGGAAATTTATTAGAAATCATTAGTTGATAAACTATGTGCCATGAAAGGGTTTTCCTTTATGTCTCAGTTGTAGATCAATATATTGCTCACGTTATATTATATTAATGATATGGAATCCACTTGGGCAAGTTGTCTCTCTCTTTCTGGTGAGGAAGTTACATTAAATTCCATGTTATAGAATACATGGTATTACATGTCGGTTAAAGTTAATTTCTCAGATAAGCTCTTGTGATGATGTTTTATGATGGATTGACCATATGCTTACAAACTTCAAATGTTTCCAAGTTTTATTCATGTTTTAACGCTATTGGTCATGCATCCCAAGGTCATATTGAATATGTCCTATTATCATTTTTCATGCATGCTTCTCACATACTTAGTGCATTCTATGTATGTAAGATCCCGCATGGTAGAAAGATTGGAATATCTCATACTAGGGTAAAGTAGGGAAAAATAGCTTAAGAGGACTCTTTTCATCTCGAAATCAATGGCTTTTAATTGTAATTATGAGTTAGGATCAATTTCTAAGTATGTAAAGAGTGTTGGATGTGATGTGGGGTCATAAAGGGCCTCTAACACCAAGCCAAGTCCAAAGAATTTCTATTGGCTAAATTTTTGAATAAGTCCATACACGGTTCAACTTCAAATGACCATATCTCCTAGAATCTAACGAATTGGGTAGTCCATAACCTATCAAATTAAAGGTCTTTGAGTCTTCTTTCTAACTCCACTAATTTCACCTCATATGGAGTTTGGAGAACAAAGTTATGGTCATTTTACCAAAGCCCATCTGGACAGGATAATTTGGCAAGCTCATCAGCCAATTTGGTGACTCACTGAATAGTTTGGCAAACCACGGCCTAGCTCATCGAATAGTGCCCAAAACCCTTCAAATATTGTTGGATTGGGAAATCTAAATTTCCATTTAGCGACTTGCCAAATAGGTCAGCGAGGAGACCTCCAACTCATTGATTTGGCCGACCGAACTCATTATAATGTCATGTTTATAAATCTCTCAAACTAACAATATTCTTATATTATGAAATCTCCTCCTATAAAAAATCCACTCAAACTCAAGAAATTCAAGTCTCCTTATTGAAAACCAAACATCAAGATTTCTTCAAACCTTACTCTAAGGTATGTGGGTTTTTATCCATGGGTCCTTTCACCCATGCATCCCAAAATGTTTTCTCAACCTAGCATTTTAATTCAAAATGATGACATCTTATGGGCTCTTACATGATGGTTCCAAATGTAATAGACAAATCTTATGGGCTATTCCATTTAGAGTTTACCTAGAACCGAGTGGACCTTGGGATAGGCATTCTCTCCCATAGCAAAGGTAAGATGTTACACCCCGCACTCTTGAGCTCGGAACGTCTTCTTAAGTTCCTTAGACACTATCATGTGAGCCGGATAAGCTATGACACTATCAAACAACTCTAAGGAAAGAAGATTGTGATACCTCGCGAGAAGGGAGGTCGGAGATAGAGTCATAAGAATCCGGAAAGAGTTGGAGGCTAAGAAATGAGTCGTAGGACTCGATTTACCTACGTAAGACACTAAGTTAAGAGTCTTATACACTTAAGTTGTTTAAGGATATACCAAGCTTACGTAGTGCGGATTACATGAGCTCTTAAAGTAAGACAAGATTACGAACCCGCGAGGAAGGAAAAAAGACGACGCGTGGCAGCCAATGGAGGAGCGACACATGGCAGCACCTCAAGCAAGCAGGTGATGCACCTACTTAGGGTCAAGTAGGTGATGCAGCTGCTTGGGGGAGGTGGACCCCGCTGCCACGTGGCAGCCCCTAATTGGCAGCATGACACGGTGGCCCAATAGGGGCTGGACATGTGTCCCTCTTAGGGGATGACACGTGTCACCCCTTGGGACCACCTATATTAGTTGATATGTATCCAAGATCTTCAGCTTGTTCATTAAAAATTTCCAGCAGCAACGTGAACAAAGAACCCTAAAGCTTAAGGAGAGAAACTTGCGACGGCTTTGGGAGAAAAATAGGTAAGGCCCGATTTCTTTCCGTGAATTAATTATTTAAGGTATCCTATGGTGATATGACGGTGTTTAACAACATAAAATTTATCGTTAGGGAAAAGAGGAGATTTTGTTCTTGTTAATAGACCCGTTTTTGAAAATACCACTGTTAGTAAAACCAGTATAACTCCTTCTGTATAGCTCCGTTTCAAATGATTAAAGATGTTTTGGAAAGATATTACACAGGGCTACAACTTTCATGTAGACGCTACAACCCAGTTTTGCTTTTCTCTACTCCAAAAATGGTGGTGAAGCTTGAGGGAGCTGCTGTCCAGATTTCGTTCTGGAAATCCTACACAGACTGCTGTTGATATTTTGGGCATATCTCTTTGTACAAAATTGCTGTAGGGCTGATTCGAAATGGTATGCGACCTTGAGACACATGTATATAACTTTCATTTAGAACACAAATCCTGTTCCCGTCAATTAGCCCTTCGAAACTAAGGGACAATACGAGACAGTAACCTGCCCAGAATTCACGTTTTGATAACTTTGGTGAATTTTGACCAATTTCGGGTGAGGTAAGGTCTTAACTTCTAATTTGAAGTTTATGGTGTTGTTATAAGGTGTATTAAACACCTTTTAGTCTGCTGGAAGTGTAGAAATGTCATAGCAATGTTTAACGTTCGAAGCAATCCAAATTGTAGTCGTTATAGTCGAATTGTTGTCGAAGTGAAGTGTTGTTAGTGTGAGTGGTTGCTGCAGGGGTGTGAGGTGTGGTTGCAGGGCCTAAATGTGTTTTAAAGTGGTTTATGGTTCTGCTGGTTGAAGCCACATGACCCCTCGTTGTGTATAATTAAAGGCGTTACAAAATAAAGGCTAGACGCCCTATTGTGATATCGTATTTTTGAATAAGTCGTTTGAAGTTTATGTTGTATATTGTTGTTGCGTATTGCTTAAACATATGCTTCAGGTTGTTGTTGTTGGTTGGCTGTAGGTCTTAGGGACCTAATTGGAAATCCGGATAGGGCACATTGTAGGGGAGGTGCTGTCCAATTTTCGTTAACACCTTAACAAACTAAAGAACTAGTCGAGGAAACGACTAAGGAAATAGATTCCATTAATACTAAGGTGTAACCTAAGATACTGGAAGGTTAAGAAAGGTTGATATTCATATTAATTTTATGTTGGATAGGTTCAAAGGACGACGAGGCGAATGGGATAAAGAGTAACTCACAAGAGGTATGTGAAGCTTTCTTTTGGCATGTTTTTGGGAATTAGTATGTAGAACTATCTTTATTTTCTTTTGGCATGTCTTAGATGTAAGTTATAAATGATATGTATATGATATGTGGGATTCAATCCATTCATAAAGCCCTGAATATAAGTCGAAACTCTTATTTACTTCTTGATGTTAGAACTCCTGCAATAGCTGAGTTGTTGCCCTTAAGTCTTTTATGTTATGAAAACTAGTACATGTAAAGCCTATTTCTCCTTTCCTTTGGAATGGCTTAACTTTAAGTGAAATGGTAGATGATATAGGTCTAGAGGTAATTCCATTTATGAGCTCTGATTGTAACTCGTGACTTGTAGTCACTCTTGAACATTAAGAGTCTGAAAGTAGTCAAACTACTATTCTCGAGCCTGCTATATAATGAATAATAAGTGGAAGTACCAGCTCCTCTCCATTTAAAGGCTCTGAAATGGTAAAAGCGTCTGATTGCATAATTTGAGTCTTTGACTAGATAACTGTGTCTCTGATTGCATAATCGTGTCTTTGATTACATAAACCATGTTTCTGATTGCATAAGCTATATGGCATTGTCTGGATGCATGTCTGTGATTCTTGAGGCCCCAACTGATGTAAGCCCTAATGACATCTAAAGGGATACCTCGGATAATTACTCCCCAGTGTTCAGGTGACGGTTCACTTGACTGTTTCATCGAGTCTTAAATAATGACTTAGTTGCATATGGTTTCTCACTACTCTACTCGTACATACTGTAACCCATCCTTCCTCGAGTCCCACGATGGGCCGGTATATGTTATCGTGCACAGTGTTACTACTTCTTTCACCGCGTCCCGGGCCGGATGTGTATAGTTCCACGCACGAGGAGACGATGCCGTACGTGAGGTGTGATATATGTTATATGTTATGACGATGCGATTATTCACCGAGTCCCGGGCCGGCTGTAATATGATTGTATATGTGGTGAAATAAGGAAGGAACACCGAGTCCCTCCTTAGAGGGCCGGGTACATATGTATATTATGATGGTACGCTATAGACGTACACCACTCCATTCACCGAGTCCCTCACCAAAGGGCCGGATACTTTATGTAGGCATGCATATGAGATTAAAGCAATACATTATGACCCTAAGCCCCGCAGTGAACCGGGTGTGATACGATGATATATATGATAAGTGATACCGTATACGATGGTATGATACCGTATACGATGATATGATGAAATGAAATGCATTATGATACGATGATAAGTGATTATAACACCGAGTTCACTAGAGGGTCGGGCACAGCATATGATGATGTGTATGATTTATGTGTCCTAAGGTGCAGGTACAGTAATTCATTTAGTTATTATACTTGTCCCCTGCATCCCTATTTCAGTTATGATCTCAGTTACGATGTGTTATGCTTTACATACTCAGTACATATATCGTACTGACCCCCTTTCTTCGGGGGGCTGCGTTTCATGCCCGCAGGTACAGATGTTTATTCTAGAGATTCATCAGCATAGGAGTTCCTCTCAGCTGTGTCGGAAGTGCTTCACTGTTCTGGAGCCTAAATTTTGATGCTAGTCACTTAATGTATATATTTGTACATTCAGGGGTACGGCGGGGGCCTTGTTCCGCCATATGTTGTTGTTATTATTCTTAGAGGTCTGTAGACATATGTATATGTGGGTTGTTTGTGAGTTAGTTTCGATGTTGCCTATTCGATATGTTGTGAATGTTCTTGTTATAGCAGCCTTATCGGTTCGCGTGCCCTTTCATGATATGATACAAATGAAAGAGGCTACATGTACATGAAAAAGTTTTAACTCATTGGTTTTTTTTTGTGAGTAGTAACACCTTGTTCATAGTTCAATATGACTACAACTGATAGGTAGGTATACGGGGGTCTAGATCGGACCCCAGTCGCGGCCTACGGGGTTGGGTCGTGACAGAAGTGGTATCAGAGCAGTTCGTCCTTGGAATGTCTACAGACCGTGTCTAGTAGAGTCTTGTTTATCGGTGTGTTGTGCACCACATCTATAGACAAGAGGCTACAGGACATTTAGGATGTTATTTTCTTTCATATCTAAGATCGTGCGATAGAGCCGAGCTATAGGAAATGAAATTCCTTATACTAACCTGCGATTTTAGCAGGAAGACAACGCCGATAGAAGAAAGTAACTGACTATATTGGATGTTACGAAGCGCGCAGGTAAGCAAAGGCACGAAAGCCCTATGTCAAGTAAGGTATTGAAATGCGATTGACAGATACAATTGAAAAGTGAAAGGAAAGGTAAACAGGAAAGTATAACAGGTGCAGCTCGAGTGGACATAACAGGTAAGTTCATTTCCATACTGTTAATTGTGGGCACCCTGTGCGGCTACGATATGAGATGATATGACTATATATGTGTGCCCTGTGTGGCTGAGATGTTATACAATATGAATATATATATATATATATATATGTGTGCCCTGTGAGGCATTGTTGGTATTTTCTGCGTGCAGGTGTGGGGATAGTAAGAAATACAGAGAAAACTCTGCCCAAATTTTCCTAGAAATAAGAGGAGAATGAGATACAGGGCTATAGTATGTCTTGAAAGGTTGTCCTCGCAACAATGATGAGATTTGACTAAACAAGTATGACTGACCTCGTGAAATAAGTTAATTGTTGAGTTAATGGCAATAGAAACTAGGAGGACGATACTGGAATAGTAGAATAAATTAGAAAGGAACTATAAGCCAAAGAAAATGACTCAGAGAGGACTGATAGATCGGGATAAAACGAGATAGTAAGGCATTGCCTGAATTGATACATAGGGATAAACTATGACAAGTTATGGTTGAAGGAAGTAACGGTATGACTAAGACAAGAGTGCGAGGGATAAAGAATTGTGATGAATATGAAGTGTTAATAAGATAGCTTGTGAGACATTAAGGACAAGACTAGCTAAGAAGGGTAAGTAACCCATAGTAAGAATCGTGAAGAAAGTCAAGCGGTATTATACTATTGGTCTGAATGCGAACAAGGTACCAGGTGAACATAGCAAAAACCATTATTAGAATAAGAAAAACTTAGTAAGGAATTAACTAGAAGGTGTGATGTGGTCCATGTAAATGGAATGTAAAGATAGGTGTGGAACGGAAAAGCAAGCTATGGAACAAATAAGGAAGATTTATCAAGTTCCATAAGGAAAGTTTCGAATAAAGGTTATATGATGACGAAAAGGATGGCTAGTGCAAGGAAATAAAGAGTAAGATGGAATTCCTTATGCCCAACCAAAAATGGAAATGAGTTGAAGGAATAATACAGAAATTCTAATAGAGGTACTTAAGATAGATGTGATTAATTAAGTATAAGTATCGAACAAAAAGAGACATAGACAGTTACGAACTGGAGGTATAGTACAATGAAAACGTATTAAGATAAGGCCCCTACTACCACGAAATTGATATGGTTTTAAGCAGGATTAGAAATGAGCCTTAAAGCACACGACAAAGATGCAAGCTCAGGAGGCGTAAAGAAGTATGGTGTACACGTGACTCCACTCTAATGATTAGTGGTATCCACTGGAATAAAGTTAGTATAATGACGAAGCTCGAAACATGAGTCATTAAAGTATAAGTACACTCGAGTGGGGAATGTGCACCAATTATGAGCCCTCCCTAATTACTGATTGGGATGAATGGAATATGGCTTTGAATGTACTGCTACATTACGGATATTACTCGAATATCAATTGTTAGATGAGATTTTATACGATACATTGCGAATACTAAAGCACCCTACGGGTATGCTAGGGTTTCCTAGAAAGGCAACCTAACGTGGGGATGATTTAACAGAAGATGTAGATATGGTGCAACCCGTTAAATATATTGGAATAGAATTATTCGCGTGTAAATAGCTGAAGATATACGGAGAATGACATAGGTACACCCTAAAAGGGGGGAAGTGGACAAAAGAAATACAAGCGTAAAAGAAAATCAACTGATGCTATCGCATGTAAATGGGGACGCTTAAACGTCAAACGAGACCCCATAAGGGATGGACGCGATCATACCTGTATTAATGCACCGGATTCCGTCAAAACACTGAAGTTAAGCGTGCTCGAATGAGAGTAGCACTGGGATGGGTGACCCCTTGGGAAGTGAGAAAGAGAACAAAACAAGTATGACAAAAAGAGATTATAAAAGTGGGTTAGTACAACGACACATATAGAATAGAGTACGCCAAGAGCAGAAAAGATTATGACTGAAATACAATGCACCTCGTGAAAATGGCACAAGAATAGTTATGCAACCTATGAATATTGGCATACTAAGAGCGAGGTCAAATGATTACTCGATAAAAGAAAGTCAGTAATAACAATGTGATTGCCATATTTAGAATCTATTCAGGAAAAGTGTAAGATGGTTCGAGGCAGAACTATTCAGATATAATCGGTATTAAGGACAAGAGCCATAGTGGAGCCTTGACCTCGACTAAAGGAGGTAAGCCACTAGTATAGCAACGCTAAAGAATTTTTTGGACTGCTCTATGTCCGTACACACGTTTATGTAAGGATTACAATATGATGTATGGTAAGAAAACTGGAAAAAAGATCTGAGTAAAAGAGAAAGATAGCATACCTAAGGTATTACAAGTTAGATTAAGAGGAGTTGTACAATAGCTTAAGTTAAAAGAAGCATCAGCAGTCTGATAACCTATCTCAGGGAATGGAAACCCTGACTCAGAGGTGGAAAGCAGTTAATATGTATTATAGTACGAGCTGACCTCACATTCTAAGGAACTGGGAGTTCATACGGGCTATGGTAGATGGGCTGACAGAATTAACCTGTTCCCCTCCAGTTAGAAAGGCAAATTCAGCTGAGGGTTCTGCGAAATGACATAGTAGGGAAACAATAAGATTTCACGGAGTCCCCACATCTATTATCTCAGATAGAAAAGTTCAATTTATAGCTAACTGCTGGAAATCATTTCAAAAGGGATTGAGGAACCCAGATGAATCTTAGTATGACATTTTGCCCTTCGATTAAGGGACAGGCCCAGATGTGATCCACTAAATTATTGATAAAATAAAGCTTATTCCGAGACAAGATATCGATTAGCAGCCGAAAGTCGGCAAGAAGGGGATACATTGATCCTTTGTAGGGCATTTTTAGAATAGATAAAGCTGCCTATAAGTGGGACCTACCATCCGATTTGAAACAATACATTCAGTTTTCACAGATCAATGCTCCGTAAGAATGGGAACGACGCTCCCAGAATATTTTCCGTGGAGAAAGTCCACGTAATAGGGAGTTATCCTATGAGGGGCAACCCATTTCCATCCGGGGTCAGCAGATTAAATGGGTTGCGAACTAAGGACATAACTTCCGTCAAGGTACTATGGCGGAATAAGAATCGTGAAGACATAAACTGGGAGGTTGAAAAGGACATGAAACATAAGTGTCCATACCTATTCCCGATGTCTACGGATAGCCCCAGTCTTGGAACTCGTATATTAATTACTTGAACGAAAATGTATGCCATTCCAGTAGAAAGGAATCTCCTTATGATCCGTATAAAGTCTTAAGGAAAGTTTTATTCAACATTCGGGGACGAATGTTCTAAAGGGGGGAAGGATGTTACACCCCGCACTCTTGAGCTCGGAACGTCTTCTTAAGTTCCTTAGACACTATCATGTGAGCCGGATAAGCTATGACACTATCAAACAACTCTAAGGAAAGAAGATTGTGATACCTCGCGAGAAGGGAGGTCGGAGATAGAGTCATAAGAATCCGGAAAGAGTTGGAGGCTAAGAAATGAGTCGTAGGACTCGATTTACCTACGTAAGACACTAAGTTAAGAGTCTTATACACTTAAGTTGTTTAAGGATATACCAAGCTTACGTAGTGCGGATTACATGAGCTCTTAAAGTAAGACAAGATTACGAACCCGCGAGGAAGGAAAAAAGACGACGCGTGGCAGCCAATGGAGGAGCGACACATGGCAGCACCTCAAGCAAGCAGGTGATGCACCTACTTAGGGTCAAGTAGGTGATGCAGCTGCTTGGGGGAGGTGGACCCCGCTGCCACGTGGCAGCCCCTAATTGGCAGCATGACACGGTGGCCCAATAGGGGCTGGACATGTGTCCCTCTTAGGGGATGACACGTGTCACCCCTTGGGACCACCTATATTAGTTGATATGTATCCAAGATCTTCAGCTTGTTCATTAAAAATTTCCAGCAGCAACGTGAACAAAGAACCCTAAAGCTTAAGGAGAGAAACTTGCGACGGCTTTGGGAGAAAAATAGGTAAGGCCCGATTTCTTTCCGTGAATTAATTATTTAAGGTATCCTATGGTGATATGACGGTGTTTAACAACATAAAATTTATCGTTAGGGAAAAGAGGAGATTTTGTTCTTGTTAATAGACCCGTTTTTGAAAATACCACTGTTAGTAAAACCAGTATAACTCCTTCTGTATAGCTCCGTTTCAAATGATTAAAGATGTTTTGGAAAGATATTACACAGGGCTACAACTTTCATGTAGACGCTACAACCCAGTTTTGCTTTTCTCTACTCCAAAAATGGTGGTGAAGCTTGAGGGAGCTGCTGTCCAGATTTCGTTCTGGAAATCCTACACAGACTGCTGTTGATATTTTGGGCATATCTCTTTGTACAAAATTGCTGTAGGGCTGATTCGAAATGGTATGCGACCTTGAGACACATGTATATAACTTTCATTTAGAACACAAATCCTGTTCCCGTCAATTAGCCCTTCGAAACTAAGGGACAATACGAGACAGTAACCTGCCCAGAATTCACGTTTTGATAACTTTGGTGAATTTTGACCAATTTCGGGTGAGGTAAGGTCTTAACTTCTAATTTGAAGTTTATGGTGTTGTTATAAGGTGTATTAAACACCTTTTAGTCTGCTGGAAGTGTAGAAATGTCATAGCAATGTTTAACGTTCGAAGCAATCCAAATTGTAGTCGTTATAGTCGAATTGTTGTCGAAGTGAAGTGTTGTTAGTGTGAGTGGTTGCTGCAGGGGTGTGAGGTGTGGTTGCAGGGCCTAAATGTGTTTTAAAGTGGTTTATGGTTCTGCTGGTTGAAGCCACATGACCCCTCGTTGTGTATAATTAAAGGCGTTACAAAATAAAGGCTAGACGCCCTATTGTGATATCGTATTTTTGAATAAGTCGTTTGAAGTTTATGTTGTATATTGTTGTTGCGTATTGCTTAAACATATGCTTCAGGTTGTTGTTGTTGGTTGGCTGTAGGTTTTAGGGACCTAATTGGAAATCCGGATAGGGCACATTGTAGGGGAGGTGCTGTCCAATTTTCGTTAACACCTTAACAAACTAAAGAACTAGTCGAGGAAACGACTAAGGAAATAGATTCCATTAATACTAAGGTGTAACCTAAGATACTGGAAGGTTAAGAAAGGTTGATATTCATATTAATTTTATGTTGGATAGGTTCAAAGGACGACGAGGCGAATGGGATAAAGAGTAACTCACAAGAGGTATGTGAAGCTTTCTTTTGGCATGTTTTTGGGAATTAGTATGTAGAACTATCTTTATTTTCTTTTGGCATGTCTTAGATGTAAGTTATAAATGATATGTATATGATATGTGGGATTCAATCCATTCATAAAGCCCTGAATATAAGTCGAAACTCTTATTTACTTCTTGATGTTAGAACTCCTGCAATAGCTGAGTTGTTGCCCTTAAGTCTTTTATGTTATGAAAACTAGTACATGTAAAGCCTATTTCTCCTTTCCTTTGGAATGGCTTAACTTTAAGTGAAATGGTAGATGATATAGGTCTAGAGGTAATTCCATTTATGAGCTCTGATTGTAACTCGTGACTTGTAGTCACTCTTGAACATTAAGAGTCTGAAAGTAGTCAAACTACTATTCTCGAGCCTGCTATATAATGAATAATAAGTGGAAGTACCAGCTCCTCTCCATTTAAAGGCTCTGAAATGGTAAAAGCGTCTGATTGCATAATTTGAGTCTTTGACTAGATAACTGTGTCTCTGATTGCATAATCGTGTCTTTGATTACATAAACCATGTTTCTGATTGCATAAGCTATATGGCATTGTCTGGATGCATGTCTGTGATTCTTGAGGCCCCAACTGATGTAAGCCCTAATGACATCTAAAGGGATACCTCGGATAATTACTCCCCAGTGTTCAGGTGACGGTTCACTTGACTGTTTCATCGAGTCTTAAATAATGACTTAGTTGCATATGGTTTCTCACTACTCTACTCGTACATACTGTAACCCATCCTTCCTCGAGTCCCACGATGGGCCGGGATATGTTATCGTGCACAGTGTTACTACTTCTTTCACCGCGTCCCGGGCCGGATGTGTATAGTTCCACGCACGAGGAGACGATGCCGTACGTGAGGTGTGATATATGTTATATGTTATGACGATGCGATTATTCACCGAGTCCCGGGCCGGCTGTAATATGATTGTATATGTGGTGAAATAAGGAAGGAACACCGAGTCCCTCCTTAGAGGGCCGGGTACATATGTATATTATGATGGTACGCTATAGACGTACACCACTCCATTCACCGAGTCCCTCACCAAAGGGCCGGATACTTTATGTAGGCATGCATATGAGATTAAAGCAATACATTATGACCCTAAGCCCCGCAGTGAACCGGGTGTGATACGATGATATATATGATAAGTGATACCGTATACGATGGTATGATACCGTATACGATGATATGATGAAATGAAATGCATTATGATACGATGATAAGTGATTATAACACCGAGTTCACTAGAGGGTCGGGCACAGCATATGATGATGTGTATGATTTATGTGTCCTAAGGTGCAGGTACAGTAATTCATTTAGTTATTATACTTGTCCCCTGCATCCCTATTTCAGTTATGATCTCAGTTACGATGTGTTATGCTTTACATACTCAGTACATATATCGTACTGACCCCCTTTCTTCGGGGGGCTGCGTTTCATGCCCGCAGGTACAGATGTTTATTCTAGAGATTCATCAGCATAGGAGTTCCTCTCAGCTGTGTCGGAAGTGCTTCACTGTTCTGGAGCCTAAATTTTGATGCTAGTCACTTAATGTATATATTTGTACATTCAGGGGTACGGCGGGGGCCTTGTTCCGCCATATGTTGTTGTTATTATTCTTAGAGGTCTGTAGACATATGTATATGTGGGTTGTTTGTGAGTTAGTTTCGATGTTGCCTATTCGATATGTTGTGAATGTTCTTGTTATAGCAGCCTTATCGGTTCGCGTGCCCTTTCATGATATGATACAAATGAAAGAGGCTACATGTACATGAAAAAGTTTTAACTCATTGGTTTTTTTTTGTGAGTAGTAACACCTTGTTCATAGTTCAATATGACTACAACTGATAGGTAGGTATACGGGGGTCTAGATCGGACCCCAGTCGCGGCCTACGGGGTTGGGTCGTGACATAAGAGATCCATAGACAGATCCCATTGTCCCATAATTATGTGCCACGTAGGATAAAGGATCACTCATAGAAGAGGAAAGATTCCTTAGAGGATCACCCTTAGTTGAGGTTGGATCCTTCATGTAGCTTAGTGGACCCACTTAGGCATATAGGAGTCTACTTTGGAAAGTAGTCTCCCCCTTTCCTCTGATGTATGGATAAACATTAGGATTCTATGTTATGGATAACATGGTTTATGTCGGTTAACGGTCATTGTCACTAAGTTATAAGGTCATTCTCTCAATATTTAAGGTATTCTTACTACGAATACTAATATCTTTCATATGTCATAATCTCTTATAAGGTAAAGGTCCTATCTCACAAGTTATATAACATAAAGTAAGTGTTACTTTGAAGTTTTACAATATGCATTGACCAAGAATTTCTTATGTTTAAAGATTGCTTTTAAGCTATACTCATGCTCATTATGATTGGTCATGTATCTTATGGTATATTGATGATGTTCTTGTACTTGTTCATGCATATCTCACATACTTAGTAAATTCAAAGTACTAATGCATACTTTTGCCTACATGATATCACAATTTAGGGACCAGTGTTCCTTCTCCTCCACGGGGTTAGTTTGGATCATTTGAAGGCCACTTTTGGTGATTTCCCATTATTTCGGGGACAATACTTCTCCCCTTTCTAGCATATGTTATGTTAAGTCATTAAGATACACATTTTGGTACTTTTGTTAGTTTATTTGAGGGTGATATAGGGACATGTCTTAGTCCCTGCCAAGTCTATTAGTAGAGGCATGTTGGGACACAAATGGAAAATGTTTAGAAGTTGTTAAGGACTCTTTTCCTATGATATTTCCCTTAGTCCCATTTTCACTTTTTACTTCCGCTTGTTATTTTAGGTCATTACCTATGAAAAGCTAAATGAATGTTAAGAGGCTTCAGAGAGGTACCTCTATGTGTCTCATTCGCCGTGTCACGTCTAGGCCCTAGGCTTGGGTCGTGATAATGTACTAACACATACATTTTATCTATATTGTATCATAATGTAGGGACGAACGATCCTCACGCACCTCCTACTTATGAGTAGAGTTGAGCCTACTTCCTTGTATTGTAGTGAGTCCTCATGATTCGAGGACAAGACAACTTATGTTCGTTGCTTCTTATGAATATTTCATTGTTTATATTGGGTAAGATAGGGGATTATCTTATGCCCCCATCTAGACTAGTAAAAGCATGTTAGATAGTATGGAGTCTATGTTGTCTTCTTATCATTTGACTTTAGGTTGATTCCTCTTATTTCATGATATCTATTTTTATACTTTATTCTAATTTTATGATGATTATTATTATGTCCTTATTACCTTATGTATGCTCATATATACTATGCTAAGATGTTTAGTTGGATTCCTTTGGTATTTTAATTATCGTGTCACACCTAGGCCCTAGCTTGGGCAATCACAAGGCATTTTAGCCTTTACGCTTTAGTCTAAGTTTGACTTCGATCAACATTCTTGATAAATATGCCCGTATTAATATTTTGCCAGCATGGTTAGCTCTAAAATATCGAGTTTGGTCTAAAATGACCTTTCATGCAGTTCTTGAGTCTTCTGATCTCATTGCTAGCCTCTTTATAAATTTTGGCCTAAAATAGCGCTTGGCTGTAGGATCCACTTTTTCACCATATGACCTTAAATGGAAATTTCGAATGTTATGTTTAGTCCAGAAAGTCAAATTTAGTGGGTTAACATAGTTTGTTTGCATTTACAGAGTTTTGAATGAGTTCTGAACCCCCGTCGAGAATGTTTCTCAAATTAAGAGTGCATTTGAGTACTTCTTCTAGTGTATTAGAGTTTTGTTCTATGTATTCGCAGGAGAATCTCCACGCTCATGGAGTGGGAGGAATTATTTCTCCATGTTCGCGAATGTACATGAGTTTGTTCTCCACGTTCGCGGGAGAAGCTTTGTGTTTATTGAGAGTTGGTGGGCTTGGTCTCCGTATTCACAGGCTTGGGAGCTCCATGGTCACAGAGGGTTAAATACCTAGCTATATAAAATCCTTAAAGACCCATTTTTAGCATAATCTCCCAACATTAAAATTCGATAACTAGAGCTAGGAGACTTCATTTTTTTGTTATTTAATGTCTAGCGTGTTCAGAAAGTTTGTGGATGTACAATGAAGTGCTCGAGGATTGTTGAGGGACCTTCATTTAAGGTATTTTCTTAGTTTTAGCTATTGACATCTCTCTTTTGTGTTCTTTAATAGCGGGTTTATTGCATGTTATAATTTTGGCCAATTTTGAGCCCCAAATTGTGTTTCATTTTGGGACACAAGTTCGGAAAGGTAAATGAACCTTTTCATGGAGTCAATTTAGGATTTCTGTTGTAGATCCCACAATCCCATTTTAGACCCAATTTTGGGCCCATTTTTTAATAAGGCAAATTTGGTGTCAAAATATCTGTACTGACGAGGTAATTGGTAATTTGCTTGCATGGAGGCAATTAGAGGCAATTTAGAGGTGGAAAGCTTTATATTTGTGGACTTTAGAGCGTGCGTGATCGGCTTCGAGGTAGGCTACAGTCTACTTGTTTTAGATTGGGCTTCATAAGATATTATTTAGCACATTTTGCATGTGAGTTAGGATTGTATGTGGCAAGTTTAGGATTTTCCTTCCTTATCCTTATCTCTTGATTCCCTATGAGCCTTATGCTATTTTAGTATTGTGAAACCCTTAGTTTTGGTTGGAAATTTCTAGCTTTATGCTTAGTCTAGGGTTGTTAACCTCTCTTTTGTTGATAGTTGATGATTTATAGCACCTAGTATGTTTAGCACCTTTGGGAGAGTTTTGGTTATTCATGTTAGTATAATTGCTTTTGATGTGTATTTCTTTGGATTGGTTCCCTTTGCTAGTGCGGAGATCATGAGGTGGTTTTAGTATTTCTGAGATTTACTCTTCTTATGCTTGTAGCTATAATGGGGTCCCTCTCTCTAGGCTATTTTTTGATCCATTGATGCTTATTATCATCATCGGATGTAATTAGCTGTGCTTGGTTCCTTTGGTTTGTACCTTTTGTTAGTTGTGGAGGTTCTTCAGTTACTTCTTTGAATTTTTTTCCTTTTCACTGCTTTCCTTTCTTGAAAAGAGATGTTCCTCCTAATATTTTATCATAGTGGAGTTTTTTGGAGTATATCTGGGCCCGAGGCCATGGTCGAGGACCACCTAGATCCTAGATTAGTTTCTCTACTCTAGGAGTGAGGTACTTGTTATTTTCTATTATATTGTATGTGGTTTGGATATGTTTTTTGAATGGTGATTGTGGCATGCATTGCATTGGTTGATCATTTTCACGTGTTTTGTGGTTGAATCCCGGTGCATGCATTAGTTTTTACCATTATTTTTCAAGGATATAAGGTTGTTGCCATTTGTACTACTAAACTTATCTTTTAATGAGAGTAGTACCACCTGGATTATTTTGATATACTGATTTTAGATATTCGTGAGGCGTTGAGGAAAGACTCCTTTTCAACTTGAAATATTAGAGGCATACTGGATGTATTCACTTTTTACTTGATCGACTTGGGAATCATGGACGGTTGTGATGATTATTTGGCTTTTTGTATATATATATATCTTTCATCACAACATAAATGATCCAAGGGGATTGAGTATATAAGACCTAGATCGGGACCAAGAAGGTATATACGAACATTTCTGATTCTCTTATGGATTCCTCTCTTCATAGAATCCACGGATGGGAGAAGGATGGCACTTGGGTCTTATCTCGTAGGGCGGGACTGAAGGGTAGGTATATATACCTTGGAACTTTGGCACTATGGTACTAATTGCTTTATTTAATTACTCTCATTTATATGAACTACCTATCACCAACATAATTGGTTATGGTGTGTATGTGTTTATCTTATTGAGGCTGTACGGGATTAGTTTATGATTTTGCACCTTCTGGGCACATATAATGGACTAGTAAGGTATTGGTTTACTATTTGTTTACTTATGGTAGTACGAAGGGTGGTTCTTTTAGTTGAAGTTAGGTACGACCCTTATTCCTTGCTATTTCACTTTTTTTATGCAAGGTTTTTTTTAGATTGTCTTCTTAGCTTTTACGTATTGTTTGTGGTTATTTCTATTAGACTTTGGCTAGTTGTCTCCCTTAACAAAGTTTTCTCTTGTAGAGGTTGATGGGCTAGCACATCCAAGTTTGTTCCTTACTTCCTTTACCTGCTTCCTTTACTCTCTTTCGGTGCATGCAACCTGTTCTTATTATGAGTTTCTTGTTGTTTCTTTATTACTTGTGATATATGCTTCATTCTTACATGCCTATTATTCTTTCTTTATCCTGGGAGCTTACTCAACCTATGCCTACTGATTGCCACTTGTTGGTACTCATCAAACACGGTTGCACCCTTTAGATAATAGTGCGGGTTCTCACCGCTTATTTGGACCTCGTGCGGAACAACTCTTGGGATTTGAAGACTGGATAAGCTCCTAGAATTCGGAGATGCATATCTCCCTCTATATTTGATAGGACTAGTCTTTATATTATTTTTGGAGACAACTTGTACATATGTCATATTTTTGTAAAACTTTGTACTCTTGTTTTGGCTAGAAGCTCGACTACAGAATGATATCAGGTCTTAGGAGTTTTTTATGTATTTATTTGTTTATCTCTTTCCCTCACTTTGATTAAAGTTATTCTTTTTCTACAAATCTTTTCTTCTGTATGATAGCTCATTGCTTTTGGCTTTGGGCTACAGGTCGTGGTCCTGAAGGTTAGCTTGACTTGGGTGTAGGTTGTAAGCACGTAGGGCACTACAATCCATTAAGGGCTCCATGGACCATGGTCCCAGTCCTTGCTTGACTTTAGGGGTCCTGGGGTCGTCTCCACGGAAGGGTCTATGGCCAAAAGTGCTTACCACGAGTGGCAGTACCTCTCGTGGTCCTCCCTCTTTTTCCCAATGTTCCCAAGGCTCCACCACTATGATCTTCACTGCATATGGTAAGGTTCACACCTCAAGAACATGGCGCGTGGAGAGAATCAAGGCAACTTTTCTGAAATTTTCATGTTGAACTCCATTTTTTGACTTTCCAACTTTTAGGGTATTACAATATCTCCTCCTTAAGAATATTCCTCATCGAATGGGACCCAAACTAACATGAATAGAAAAGGAAAATGACATAGCAATCCAACATGAATGCAAAACATATCAAAAACACATAAAAACACGGAATACTCAATTATAAGATAAAACATGACTTTAAAACTCATTTAATAAAAATGAATGCATACGAAAATATGAGGATGAATAAAATGCATGAATTGGATAGAGTGGATCATGAAGGAACTCAATACCTCATCTAGGAATGGAAGGAAAGATATGAGGATATTGCGATATCATATCAGCCTCGGCTTCCTATGTAGCACCTTTAATCTCTTGGTTCCTTTGAAACATCTTAATGGAAGCTACATCCTTGTTCCTAAACCTTTTAACTTGCCCATCAAGAATCTCAATTAAAATTTCCTCATAGAATAAACTCTCCTTCACCCCAATTTTTTCCAATACAATGGATCTAGGGTCACCAACAAACTTCCATAACAAGGACACATGGAATATCGGATGCGCTGATGCCAACTCGGCAGAAAAATCCAACTCATATTCCACCTTGACAATCCACCTCAAAACCTTATATGGACCCATATATCGAGGGAAAATCTTCTCTTTCTAGCCAAAATGCATCACCATCTTCATGGGTGAAATTCTCAAGTAAATCCAATTATTGACATTAAATTCAAGTTCCCTTCTCTTCATATATGAATACGACTTTTGTCGACTCTGAGCAGTCTTCAATTTATCTCTAATGAATCTAACATTTTTCATAGCCTCATACACCAACTCGTATCCTATCAAAGCAACCTCACCAAACTCAAACCAACCAATAGTTGATTTGCACCTCCTACCATATAAGACTTCAAATAAAGTCATTTGAATGCTGGAATGGTAAAAATTATTATATGCAAACTCTATCAATGGCAAGTGATGTACACAATTACCTTTGAAATTGATCAGATAAGCTCTCAACATATCTTCCAGGTTCTAAATAGTATGCTCGGCTTGACCATCTGTCTGAGGGTGAAAGGTTATGTAAGCTAAACTTGGGTACCAAGACCCTTTGGAAAGATATTCAAAACTAAGACATAAACTAAGTAACTCAGTTTCACGACCCAACCCCATAGGCCGTCACTAGGGTCCAACCTGGACCCCCATATACATATTTATCAGTTGTGGTCAAGTCGAATGTATCAGTTGAGGTCAAGTAGAATTTTTAGACACGTAATACATACTTGATAAGTGATGGATGATTATCCCAGCTACCTTCGAGGTTAACAACACTGGTTCACAACATATCTACTAATGTTTAAGTGGTATGCTTAGCCCGTTTACCAGTTTTGAGGGTGAAAGGCGGTACTAAGACCCGTCTGTATTCCTAATCTTTCCTTGGATTGTTATTCAAGAATTAGTTGTTCTTTGAGCCTCTCCACTCCAGACAATAGATGTGGGGATCTCATGTATTATTCTTCAGCTTCCTTAGAAGACTTTAACTGGTCTTTTACCCTTTGAGTTTCTTCGCTTTTGTTTTTTCCCCAATCCTTAAGGTTGTCTACCGAATAATATTGAAGTCCCCTCATATAATGGCTTTCATAGTCGTTCTATGCTCTGTCTATCATTACTTAGTGTACTCCCAAAAGACTTTGACATATAAATTTGCCATCTTTTAGTAACCTGTTAGTTCTTCTCTTCTTGGTTAAACCATTTCACAATGCCCTTATCCCAACTTGTAACCATCTAGACACGTTACCTCATGTCATTATTTACCTTTACAAGAATATGAGAGGGTCCAATAAATACCTTAGCATTGTCTCGTTAGTTATTATGTTTTACCTTGCCTTCTCCTCCCTTGTCCTACAATCGATTTTGGCGTAGATCTTTGGTCCAACCTGGTCCATGTCTTACTTTGCCCGTAGCACTAATTCCATCTTGATAGTTTGGCTTAACCTATCTTCGCATCTCTCGGTAGGGTATCAAAAATATCATAACTGCATTATCATTACTCAACCCCTATTCTTTTTATCATGTACTTACTCACTTAGCCTGATGTTCGTATAGACATATCCGTAGGTTGCACAACCATTCTGATGCAACTTGCAGGAGGTAGACATAGTTTTTCCATCTCCTGGTTCATTCTACTGTATTTACCCTCTTTACATTGAAATTTGCTCGTCCCACCTTGTCACACTTCTTTCTTTTCCCTTATTCACTCTTTGCTCTTCTCATCTCCTACCATAGGAGGCTTTCTATTCCTTTTCCTTGGTTATTTATTTATCGCAACATTATTTACGACCAACTATATAGCCAACATGCTGTCATTATCCTTCATAGTGTCTCTTGAGTTATTCGATATCCTTTCATTGCTATACCCTTTTTTTGTACGCACCCACCTTTTAGCGTTATGTCATTCAAGGTCTTGTAAACAAACTTCTTAAAACTACCTTACCTACCATTCTGACTTCTATCCAATTATTGTAACTTCCAGACCCTCCTAACGTGGTTCAGTCTAGGTTCTTATTGAAACTTAGCCATCCATCTCAAGTATATTGCCATCTTAGATACCTTTACCTCACCCTTGTAGTTTTTCTCATTGGCTTCCCCCCTTTAGAGAGTACTTATACTTTTATCTGCTTATACCTTTCTCTATGTCTCTACGTCCTATCTTAAATGCATCCAATCTCTTCCCTCAATCTACTTGATACTGCATCATGCACCCGTCTTTCTGCATATTTTATAACATGATTATCCGCGTACGAAACCTTGGCTAAATTATGAAGCGATGAGAACCTTTCCACACATAGTGCGACACCTCATCTATTAATCTGTACTTAAGTAGTAGGACCCCTAGAACGATTCGTCCAAGGACACATTCTACTTATCTTCATCAAAAATTAATTAGCACCTGTAGTCGTTCCAATTCCAGTTAGGCAGTACTAATTATTCCGATGATAACTATTCAAGGTTTTCTTGGGGTGAATGGAAGTTGTGCCATTTATTTCCTAAGTTTGCCATCTTTTTCTCCTAAGGATTCCATTACTTTTAGGGCGACATTGTGTACACACATTATTCCTTTATACCTTATGCCCCTTGCCCTTACTATGTACCCAACACAGGCTTTTAACTTAGTCAACACATACCAAGTGTGCCTTACTAGCGGTCTTACTTTATCCTCATATTGTCGTATCACACCTTTAAAGTCATACTTATATATCCCTCTTTTAGTTAATACTCATGTTCAGTTCATGACATCTCTCTAGGGTGCTTTTGTTAGAAGTTCGTTCTCCACTAAGTCAGTGGAAAACTAATAAATTGTTATCATAGAGCACTTTCCAACCACCGTTAGAAGAAAAATAGAATCCCTTAAACATCAAAGTACTTCTTAACCCTCGACTCACATGATCTCCCCCTGAGTTTATCCTCGAGTCATTAACGACTTATCTAATTTACAACTAGAAGTTGGGGGCTTAGTTCTTTTCAAGAAAAGTGAAACTCAATTGCTGGACATCTTACCCTTCAACCTGAGCTTGTTTTTTTCCTTTTTCCTATGGTAAAAATACGGCTGGAGATACCGTGGTCTAAACTTTACTGCTCAGATAGGCTTTTCTTTCTCCAAAATAAAACATTTTCCAAGTAAAAAGGGTGCCCCTTATCGACGATATGGATAGACTTCCTACATCTTTAGTTAAACATACTAAGGGTATGCAACATCTATTAAGGATTAGGGATCTATTAAGAATATATGTTTCATTCCCTTTCCTTGTTCTGGGAAAATTTTCACAGAGTTTTCTCTATACCCCTTACTATCCAACAACCTGCACGCAGAAAATACCAATAATACCTCAGAGGGCCAAAATATATATCACATCACAGCCACACAGGGCTTTCAATATCTTCTCATATCGCAGGCATACAGGGCTTTCAATACCAATAATAGTATGCAAATAATGGACTTACCATGTATGTCCAAATTCGAACTACATCTGTTGCACTTACTGTCTACTTCTCCCTTTAGTTTTTGACTTTACATTTCAATTTTACTTCAATACCTTACCCAACAGATATCTTTCATGCCTTTGCTTACCTGCGTGCTTCGTAACTTCCCATGTCGTCAAGTACTTCCTTCTGTTGATGTCGTCCTCCTGCTAAGGTCCAAGGTTTGTATAAAGAATTGTCCTATGACTCGGATCTATAGCAAGATCTCAGATATGAAGAAAATTAATATTCTATATGTCTTGTAGCCTCCTGCTTATAGATGTGGCGCGCAAAACATCGATAATCAAGACTCTACTAGACACGGTCTGCAGATAATCCAAGAATAAACTGTTCTGATACCACTTCTATCACAACCCAACCCTGTAAGCTGTGATTAGGGTCCGACCTGGACCCCCGTATATATATTTATCAACTGTGGTCAAGTCGAATATATCAGTTGTGGTTTAGTCGAATGTTTAGACATGTAATGTATATAAATCAAGTGTAGTCAAACCAAACTACAAAAAATATGATCCACACATGAGAACCCCCATGGATCATATAATTTTATATATTTGTAGCCTCTTTCATTTGTATTATAACATGAAAGGGTAAGCAAGCCTACAAGGCTGCCATAGCATAATAACACGTAAAGTACATTATATAGATCTAACTGAACCAAACTGACATAAACAACCCACATATACATGTCTGCAGATCTCTAAAAATATTAACGACAATATATGGCGGGACAGGGCCCCCATCGTACCCCTAAATAAATAAAAACAATTATATACATCAGCAGTCGGTGCAAAAACTAGGCTTCGATACTATGGAGCCTCTTCCAGCTGAGCTGAACGGAATCCTAAACAAATGGACTCCCAAAACCTATATTTGTACTTGTGGACATGAAACTCAACCCCCCGAGAAAGGGAGTCAGTATGACCTATCTACTGAGTATGTATAACATAACATAATACAACTAGAAGTATATCTGAAATAGCGACGCAGGGGAAAAAATATCAAATCAGAAACTTGTACCAGTACTCAATGAATCATAAAAGTATGCATGCTAAAATTATACCATATAGTCGGCCCTGTCAAGTATCCGGTGAATCATGTCTGTAGGACCATCATAGGCCAGGCGCCATCACCACCTTATTATAACACAACATCATATATATATATATATATATATATATATATATATATATACTTACCTATCCCTCTAGTGAGGGACTTAGTGAATAGTGTAGTGAACTATGCATGAGAGCATACCCTAGCCCAGGACTCAGTGATAGAAGGGTTACAGTATGCACGAGTATAGTAGTGAGTAACCATAAGTAATTTAAAACATTATTAGATACCTGACCGTATAAGAAGATTAAACTTTCGTCTGAGGACCCAGTAGTAGTGTAGTCATCTCTAGTTCTCTCTAAATTCCATTATGGGCTATATCAATTATAATCTCGTGGACTCTAGACATGTATTAACGTAGGGCCAAATTATTTATGAACCAGAAACCCTTGTTAAAATATAGTCTTTAAGACGTGGAGCCTGTACATTTATTGCCTCTTTAACATATAGAAGTTTCTAGGGAAATAGTTCAACTACTAAAGGAGTGCAATACTCAGAAGTAAATAGGATATGCCTAAGAATGGAATTACCCTGGAGTTCGTATCATATTTAACTTATAACTAAGACATGCCAAAAGAAGAAAGAGAATAAGCTCTACATAATATGTACTTTCCTTCAGGTGGTCATCATGTATATATTTTGGACCCGGCGCATCCTGGGGCTCGGTGAACAACCATGGCATCATAACCTCATTTCCATGCCAAGTACATATCAAGATAAAGGAGAGATAACTTTCCACACACTACTTTTTAACTCGTAGAAGCCTTAACAGGCAATACTCACTTTTTGTAGGGGTTCCAATACCAAGCAGTGTATAGGGATTATGAGGCATACTTAGAGTTCTGGGAATTGAATTATCCCCACATTTCACATACAATTCACTTAAGGCTAAGACATGCCAAACGGAGAGAAAGATAGGTTTAGATACCTCTTACGAGTTACTCTTTATCACGTTTGCCTCATCGTCCTTTTGAACCTATTCAACATGGAAGCAATACAAATATCAACCATCCCTGACTTTTCAGCATCTTAAGTTGTACATGAATATTCATAGAACTCATTTCCTCGCCCGTCTTCTTGACTAGTTCTTTAACTAGTTAAGGAGTTAACAAAAATCGGGCAGCACCTCCCCTATAACATGCCCTATCCGAATTTACAATTAGATCCCTAATCACTACAGCCAACCAACAATCACAACCTGCAGCTCATATAAAAATAAAACATGGAAACATTACACAACATAAGCTCCAAACAACTTGCTGAAAATTACGATACCAAAATAGGGTTTCTAGTCTTTATTTCACAAAACCTTTAATTATACGAAATAAGGGGTCGTGTGGCTACAACAAGAATCACCCACACCTATTTTAAAATAATTTTAGTCCCTAAAACACACCCCTATACACCTGCAGCAGCACACCACAAGCACAACACCTTGCTTCGACTATAATTTAACTATAGCGACTCCAAGTTAGTTTGTTTCGAATTGTCGAGCATATTTATGGAATTTTCATATTTACAGAACTTACACAACATGTAACACACTTCATAACAACACAATAAGCTCAAAATTGAATGTAAAGGTCATACCTTACCCGAAATTGGCCAAAACTCGTCAAACTAGCCTCGGATGTTCCTTGTCATTCTGAAACTTTAGCGGAATGTTTGTATCACTTCTTCGCTGTCCCGAATTGATATTTCTTGTTATTAAAAACCATCATATCACCATGGGGTACCTTAAATAATTAATTCATGGAACGAAAGTCAGAGGCTTACCTTTTGGAGACCAAACCCGTAGCCCTCTCTCTTTGGCTTTTAAGTTTTCCTTCAACTTTCTCTTGTTTTTTCCATGTCTAAAGCTGAAGATATGGTTCTGTATGCACCATAAGATATATATATACATCTCCACGTAATTGAGGAACACCTTAGATAATTAATTCGCGGAGAGAAATTAGAAACTCACCTTATCTTAAGCCGTGGCTGCCTCTCTTCTTCTCTAGCATTTTCTCTCTTTTTTTGGCTGAGTTTTTGGATAGAAACTGAAGTACTTAGTCACATAACATACATATATAGGGTGTCTTTGGAGGTGACACGTGTCCAGCCCCTATTGGGCCATGGATCCATGCCTTTCCCCTAGGATGCCACATGTCCTTGTGGGGCCCACCCCCCAAGTAGGTGGGTCACCTACTTGACCATAAGTAGGTGGGTAAATTGCTGCCACGTGGAACCTTCCCATGCTGCCACATGACGCCTCCTCTTGCTGCCATGTGTCATTCTCCCCTCTTACTCATGGGTTTCTAATCTCGTCTCATTTTAAGAACCTATATAATCCTTGCCACGTAAGCTGGGTATGTACCCAAGTAACTTAAGTATGTAAGACTTCTAAGTTAGTAGCTTATGTAGGTAAATCGAGTCCTACGACTCATTACTTGGTATTCAACTCCTTCCGACTTCTCATGACCCTAATTCCAACCTTCCCTCCCATGGGATATCACATTCTCCCTTCATTAGAGTTGTTTAATATCATTGTAGATTATCCGGCTCATATGCTAACTTCTAAGAAGCTTAGGAGGCATTCCAAGCTTAAGAGTGTGGGGTCTAACACTCAGTCTAAAATGATAGATAATAGGACACCATGAAGCTTAACCAACTCACCAATATAAATTCTAGCATAGTCCTCGACTATATAGGAAGTCTTACTAGGAAGAAAATGGGCAGACTTATTTATCCTAGTCTATAACCACCCGAATAGAATCATGTTGCCTATGAATACGGGTAAAACCTGTAAGAGATTGCTAAGATTATTGGTAAGAATCGCTATTGCAAGTCTATCAAAGCCTACACTACTTATTGATTATCAAAAAGTGAACCCCTCGGTCATTCCCACCTGGGCTACCCCTACCCTAAGATAAGACAGTTCCTGTGCTCAAGTTAGGGAATAGAGATAACTTCATCAGATAAAATGGCAATTCCTTGAGATCCTTCCTTGGAGAAACTCCATACCCTTATATCGGATCTCAAATCAAGGGAAGTGACATCCCACTACCAAGTAGGAGTCACAATATCTTGAGCTAAACCTCTTAGTTTTTGATGCTCAACTTTCACTTGTTGACAATTTGGATATTCGGCCACAAACTCTGAAATATTCATTTTCATGCCATTCCACCAATACACTTCCCTCAAATCTCGATACATTTTCGTGAAACCTGGGTGAATAGAATTCTGTGAATTATAAGGTAAGAAAATACCATTTCCCTCAAGACATCAATACCGGGAGCATACAATAGGCCTTGATATCTCAATACACCATCTCCCCCTTGGGATAAAGCCTCAATGGCTTTTTCGGCAACTACTTTATTCAACTCAACCAAGGTAGGATCATCATCTTTCTTTGCATTAACATCCGCCACAAAAAATGATTCAGAACCATTTTTAACAACAACCCAACCATCCTCAAAATTTACCAAGCGAACACCCAAATGAGCTAGTCTATGAACATCACAAACTAACTCCTTCTTTTCATCCTTAACATGGGAAACAGTGTTCATGGACAACCTACTAAGACCATCGTAACCACATTATCATACTCCTTTAACAACTCAAGCCACCTTATTTAATGAAGATTCAAATCCTTTTCGTTGAACGCATACTGCAAGCTCTTATGTTCGGTGAACACATCAACATGGGCTCCATAAAAATAGTGTCTATAATTTTCTAAGCAAAGACAACTGCCACAAACTCTAAATCATGAGTCAAATAGTTCTTTTCATATACCTTGAGTTTCCTAGAAGAATAAGATATCACCTTACCATTTTGCATCAAAACACAACCAAGCTCAACCCTTGAAGTATCACAATAAACAACAAACCCATCAGATCCTTCCATTAAGGTCAACACCGGAGCGGAGGTAAGTATATCTTTGAACTCTTTGAATCTTTTCTCAGATACCTCAGACCATTGGAATTTTACCTTTTTGAGTCAAAGTAGTCAAAGGTGGTGCAATGAAAGAGAAACCTTCCACAAACCACCTATAATAACCAGTTAGTCCCAAAGAACTTCAAATATATAAAGGACACAATTGTCTATGCCAATTCTTAACCACTTTGGTTTTTGTAGGGTCTACCATAGTACATTCACCAGAGATAATATGGCCAAGAAGGGCAACTGATCTCAACCAAAACTTACACTTGCTAAACTTAGCAAATAACAGACGGTCTATGAGGACTTGTAACACAATTCTCAAATGACCGACATGCTTCTCTTAACTCCAAAAGTAGATCAAAATATCATCAATGAACATAATTACAAATATATCCAAGTATTGCTTAAACACCTTGTTCATAAAATCCATAAATACTGCAAGAGCATTCATGATTATAAAATACATAACCAAGAATTCAAAGTAACCATACCTAGTTCTAAAATCTATCTTTGGGATGTCACATTCTCTTACTCAAACTTGATGGAAACTCGATTGAAGATCAATTATTTAAATGTAGCATGCTCCTTGAAGTTGATCAAATAAGTCATCAATCTTTGGATTGGGATACTTATTCTTAATTTTAAGCTTTTTTAATTTCCAATAATCCATACACATACAGAAAGAGTCATCTTTCTTCCTAAAAATGAGAATCAGAGTACCCCATGGAGAGATACTTGGTCTTAGGAAACCCTTATTCAATAAATCTTTCAATTAATCCTTAACTCTTTCAATTCTGCCAAGGCTATTCGATAAGGAAGAATATATATAGGTTGAATATCAGGGAGAAGATCGGTGCCAAAGTTTATTTTCCTTTTGGCAGAGATACCTAAGAAATTATGGAAAAACAATTTAAGAAACTCATTAACAACTGAAACTGACTAAAGAGAAGGAGCTTTGTCATTCATATCCCTAACCTACACTAGATGATAGATGTATCCTTTTTTTAATTTATTTTAATGACCCTTGAGGGGTCAGGGAATGAGAAACACCTCAGGCCTTAGAATTAATGTAATATCTCAAGTGTGAGAAAGATAGAGTATGATATAATAAGATGAATAATTAGCCTTGGTGAATCCATTGCTAGGATAAGAGAGTTTTTCATTAAGGTCAAAGTAGTCTTTTCCCTATTTTTATAAGGGGGAATGAATCTAGACAGATTTTAGGCTAGGTTCCTTACCTATTTAATTTCCAAAGCTCTTAATTTTTCCTTATTCATTCACTAATCACCCATCTTAAAAATCTTCTCTCTAAAAAATAGCTCTCTAGACTTTCATTAAAGACCTTGCAAGAATCTTCTTCAATTCTCCATTGATCTTTAAGTTCTTCACATATATTCATTATCTTGTTTATTAGGGTTTATTATCTCATTATAGTGGATAAAAACTCATGAAAAATGTTGAAAGATCTAAGAATTTGCTAGGAAAATATTAGGGCGGCGCATCACTATAGTGCCATGACCTATGCTGAACAAATAAAAGGAGAGAAGCTTGAAGAGAGAAAGATGAGGGAGTCCAAGAGGGCTAGGTTTGAAGGCCGGTTTTCTAATCTAAGACCGGTGAGGATTATGGTCATTTTCAACAAGGCCAAAGATTCCAAGGTCAAGGTTTCCCTCAAGCTTTGGGCCAAATATTTGATAAGGATAGGGTGACATACCCTAAGGTCCAAGGTGGAGGGGTGAATGTTAATGTTACTACTCTTCCTATGTGCACCAAGTGTGGAAGGAATCATTGGGGTAAGTATTTTATAAGAACGGGTGCTTGTTTTAGATGCGGTAAAATGGGGCACAATGTCTCCAAATGCCCTAACAAGGGGATGGAAGGACATCATCAAAGTCATTCTACTTAAGGTTGACAAGTAAAACAAGGTAGAAGACTATGCCACAATAGGTTCTATGCACTTTAATCTAGTCAAGATATTGAGGAGTCTCCCGATGTGATTACAAGTAAGTTGCGGGTGTTTGACTTTGATGCTTATGTTTTAATTAATTTGGGTACCACATTATCTTTTGCTACTCCTTACCTATCTATTAAATTTGATGTATGTCCTAAAATCTTGCTAGAGCCTTTTTTGGTTAATACCCTTATGTGAATTGGTATTTAGGGGTAAGTTTGAGTGATGCTAATCAGGATGGTATTCTTGTTTGAGATGGTTAGAAAGTATGATTGGTAGTGCATGAAAAATTAGTGGTTGATGAGCAGATTGAGGTTTTCTCACAAGGGAGAGATAGAGTATTTCATTACCAAGGTTGCTTAGGAGTTTCGAATGTATATGGCCAAAGAGAAATGATATTGAGTAAAGTTTATAACTCTCGATGGATGAGTTAGGGATAATTGGGGGAAGAGTGGGTGTTTGGTATTTTAATAATTATGGTATGCTTTGTACATTTAAGGTTATAGATAGGTGAGACCTTGTTGTATGCAATAGATAGGTAAGAGTATATTGGTGTGACCTTTGGTAGGAGTGAGTACCAATGCGGATATAGAGATGCTAAGGTACATACGAAAATTATTAAGTGATGTTGACTTCAAGGGAGCCATAAAGTGGTTAGAATGGTAGGCTTGAATATGTAGTTATAGATATGAGAGTGATTGTAGTAGGTTATTGATGACTTCTTGTTAAAGGTTTCAAGTGAGTGTATTAGAATGGTTATATAACTAGGTTTGAATATAGTGTTAATGGCATATGGGTGAATCTACGATGTATTATATGCTTCTTTATTAGGTCTCGAGGTTTGTTGAATATGATAGTAAGGGGTAGCACTCTTGGGATAAAATTTCCTATAGAGATAGAGGGCCCTAAGACATATTAGTTGAATGGCTTGAAGAAGGACATAGCAGAGTTGTGGCTAAGTGTCCTAATTGTCAATAAGTTAAGGTTGAGAATCAAAAACTGGGAGGTTTAGTTCAAGAAATTGAGACTCCTCTTGGAAGTGTGAAGATGTGAATATGAACTTTGTAATGGGTTTGCCTCGTACTAAGAGACAACATGATTCTATCTGGGTCATTATGGACTGAATGACCAAATTGGCATATTTTCTACCGGTTAAGACATCTTATGGTGCTGAAGATTATGCTAAGTTATGCATTCGTGAACTTGTGAAACTTCATGGTGTTCCATTGTCGATTATACCAGATAGATGTACTTAATTTAATTCACATTTTTAGAAGTCATTTCAGAAAGGTATTGGTACTAGATTTAAGCTAAGTACCGCTTTCCATCCTCAAACCAATGGACAAGACGAAAGAACAATTCAAACCTTGGAGAATATGTTAAGGGAATGTGTGATTGATCATAAAGGAAGTTGGGATGAGCATTTTCCATTGATTGAGTTTGCCTACAATAATAGTTATCACTCTAGCATCTAAATGACTCCTTTTGAAGCCTTGTATAAGAGAAGACGTAGGTCTCTGGTGGGGTGGCTTGAAGTGGTTGAGATGGCATTGATTGGTCCAGATTTGGTAGTTGAATCAATGGACAAAATAAGTCTCATAAGGGAAAGATTGAAGATGGCTCAAAGTCGTCAAAAGTCTTATTTAGACACTAGGAGGAGAGAGCTTAAATTTGATGTGGATGATATGGTGTATTTGAAGGTTTAACCTATGAAGGGGTAATGTAGTTTGGTAAGAAAGGAAAGTTGATTCCTAGTTATGTAGGACCCTATAGTATATTGAAGCGTACTGGCAAAGTGGAATATGAGTTAGACTTGCCACTTGAGTTGTCCTGTGTGCATCCGGTATTTCTGTGTCAATGTTGAGGAAGTTTGTGGGTGATCCAAATTCTATTGTGCCAATGAAGAAGGTGGTTATTGAAGGTAATTTGACTTATGAGGATATCACGATTGAGATTTTGGACCATCAAGTAAAATGATTAAGGAACAAAGAGGCTGCATCAATTAAAGTCTTATGGAGAAATCAAGAAGTTCAAAGAACTACATGTGAAGCGGAAGAGGACATGAGGAAACCATATCCTTACCTCTTTCCTCCTGATCCATCCTAAGGTACATTTCGACTCCTCTGTTTCATGATATATGGATGCATACCATGAAAATGATTATTATTTCTTTTATGAAAAGTTAGAAGTTACATTGTTGCATCCATGTTGGGTTGCTGCATACTCACTATATTCTACTCGAGCTAGCTCCTATCTCATTCGAGGAAGAATGTTTCCAAGAGGGATATATTGTAATATCTCGGGTGTGAGAAAGATAGAGTATGACATAATAAGATGAATAATTAACCTTAGTGAATCCATTGGTAGGATAAGAGAGATTTTCATTCAGGGCAAAGTATTCTTCTCCCTATTTTTATAGGGGGAATAAATCTAGACAGTTTTTAGTCTAGGTTCCTAACCTATTTAATTCCCAAAGCTCTTAATTTTTCCTCATTCATTCACTAATTACCCATCCTAAAAATCTTCTCTCTACAAAAGGGCTCTCTAGACCTCCATTGAAGACCTAGAAAGAATTTTCTTAAATTCTCCATTGATCTTCAAGTTTTCTTCATAATTTGTATTCTAGGTATGTGGGATACATCCATGGTACCTTTCACCCATTTAGCCCAAAGAATTTTTTAAATCTTCCATGAGTTTCAATTAAAACTTTGAATATTCTTAATTTCAACTTCAATTACATGAGGTATGATGTATTTGTGAATTCAAATCTATTTTTGGTATAAACTAATTGGTAATTTCTTGGTATTAACATTTTCTTCATATATATTCAGTATATTCTTAATTAGGGTTTAGGATCTCATTATAGGGAATGAAAACTCATGAAAAATGTTGAAAGATTTGTGAATTTGCTGGGAAAACATTGGGGCGGCGCATCACTATAGCGCCAAGAATAGGTCTCTGTAGTTTTCCTCCTGGCACGACATGCCACTATAGCGCCTGTAGAACGCCCAATGTTTTACACCTTGGCGTGACGCGCCACTATAGCGCCATCACCCAGTTTTCCATAAAATGCATTCCCCAATGCCACGTACGTGATAAAATTCTTTTCTTTTGTTTTGTCGATCCTTACCTCTCAGCAACTACTCTTTTAAGTGTACGAATTACATTTCATTTATGATCTAACCTCTCAACTAAACATGAATTACTCCTCCATTACATGAACTTACTTTCAAGCATGACTATTCAAGTATGATTTTCAAATATGTTTCAAATTATGCTTTATTCATGCAAATTATGAAAAAGGTGAATTAAGGCCAAATGATATGAATTATGTATGTATGATTTGTAATGTGGAAGGAAAATACTCGCATTGAACTTATGTTATGAAAATGAGCTACTCTATGATTTTAAACCTATGATGAAGACTATGATATATGTTCATTACTATTTCTATGCTATGTATGTATTCCAAGGAATTTGACTTAGTACCGAATGTGGACTTAAGGTGGGGGCTCGTAATATGGGGTTCTTATATAAAGTCTCTAGTCTCATAACTATGTGCCATCGTATGATTTTCCCTTTTTGGCGTAGCTAGTAGATCCACATATAACATACGTGTGATCTTCCTAGCAGGGTAGAGTTTACCTTGGCAAGTAGATTCCCCTTTACTTCATTGTATGGGGAGATAACAAGATTCAATATCATAACTCGCATGGTCTAAATGTCTGTTATGGTTCCTATCCCACATATGTTTATGACTATTATTCTACTTTATGATCTTCAACTATGTTCTTTGAATGCTTTGATCATCAAGGTATTTCTTATGACTTTACTTAACCTTTTTATCACGTATATCTTGATCATTGTAACTTATGATTCATATTGCATGTTATGCCCTCATACTTAGTACATTCCAATGTACTAATACATACTTTTTTCCTACATTTTCTCATAATGTAGGGGTTGAGGTTGAAGAACATATTCATCCACGTGGCTATTAAGCTTTTCTATCCGGCGGTGTTGGTGGTGAGTCCTCATTTATCGAGGAATAGTCATCGAGTTGGTTATTGTTTTTAAAGACTTTTTGTTTAGTTTCATTTTTAGTGTGTGCTAGGAACATGTCTTATCCCCCGCCCATGTTCATGAGTATAGGCATCTAGTTGGACAAATATTTTGAGTCTATGTTGTCATATGATATTCTTCATCTTCTATTCATGGTTTAGACTCTCTTATGATGTTTTTTCTTTTACTTTACCTTGTGTATGCTTATGATATGAACAAAAGGGTTGGTTGGAGCTCTTTGGGGTTTCGATCACCATATTATGATAAGGCCCTAGGTCCGGTCGTGACAATTAATAAAAAAATAATAGTACAAGACATAAACTTTTCCTCCAACCTATGATGGTTCATATGTCGGCCAACCTACTAAGGACAGCCAACTTATCCCCAATACTATAAAAAGGAACCTAGAGTCTAAGCACCTTGAATAAAGACTCTTCTCAATACAAAACATCTAAGAAAGCGTAAATAAGGGAGAATCTCCCCTTACAATGCATAAAATAAAAACAAACATCTTCATAAAAGCTATAACTACTAAAACGTAGATACAACCTATGTGAAGAAATTTAAGTAGAACCAAAAAGGGAGAGTATGTGAAAGAAGTAGTTGGCCAGACCACAAGTAATATGATAGTCGAAGGTGGTTTCTTAATCCTCCTCAATTTTGTCCTTCTGATTTTGGCTATTCCAATCTTGTCTAGATAATAATGATTTTTCACTGCATCAGGAAGTTCATCGTTGCTGAAGTAAAGTTGAGGGACAGTAGTATTATGACTATGTTTGGAAAGTGCATCTGCAGTGAAGTTGGATTCCCTATAAGTATACCTGCATTTGAAATTCTTTATTTGACAGGAAATAAGTATCTGAGGTTTAAGGCAAGAGATTAATTGACATTTAAACATGGAATTACTATCTTTCCATTCTAGGACTCGCTCATTAGGAAACTATAACTTAACCACAGGGTTTCTACATCATATGGAATCATAACATTCATGAAGTCAATCCATATTGAGAATAACATCAAAATTGGCGATACCAAGCTCTACAAGACCAACTGAGGTAAATTTATGAAAAACTAAAATGGAACAATTTCTATAGACACTTTTAGCCACAATTGAATAACCAACATGAGTATAGACCAAAAAGGTTCTAATAAGATCTCGGGACTAATAATGAATTTCATACCAAGATAGAAGTAACAAATGATAGAGTAGCACCCAAATCTAACAATGCATTAACATCAAAGTCAAAGACTTTCAACATACTAGTAACGACATCGGGGGAATCCTCAAACACCTGATGAGTTTAAAGGGCATAGAATCTATTTTTGCACTGACCGCCACACAAAGTAGTACCACACTGATCCTGTCTATATGTAGCTTGGGTCTGACCCAGGGGTCTAGCACTGTCCCTACAATTCTTTATCCGATGACCCAATTTGCCACACTTGTAACATGTATCCAATCCTGCCAAGCATTCACCCTTGTGGTTTCTCCCTCATTTCTTGCATGGAGAGATGACTTTACCACTCAAAGATCCTCCTTGAATCTTATGGTTGGGCCCCCAATCTTTGTCAAACTTTGGAACCGAAACATTTGAACAATTGTGGCTAGGCTACTTTTGAAGAAACTGAGGACGACCAATATTTTGGGACTTTCCATATATGAAATTTCCATTATTGTTTTTGTACACCCCAAACTCAAAGGGCACAACTGGTACCTAATGCCAAAACGTAGGCCTGAGCCAAACCTTCTGTACACCCCAAACTCAAAGGGCACAACTGGTACCTAATGCCAAAACGTAGGCCTGAGCCGAACTTGCTGAACCATTTGTTCATAGCGTGTGGTGGCCACTCGCAATAAAGAAAACAAACAAGTATATTTTGAATTAAAATTATGTCCTCGGCCGACAAGGCAGCGGTCAACAACTCTATAAATGAAACAAATACTCCCAACAGTTCATATAAAGAAATAGTCAATTAGCACACAATTCTTGATTGGGCCGTTGAGGCTACCATGATCTTTATATAGAAGCTGAAAGTAGTTATGTAACAAGGCAATGCATCAAACAACTATCAAGCCTAGCAACCCAAAAAACTAGACCAACGTGGTCATAACATAGCTATACAACCCACACACTAGTTTGTAAGCCTCTAAGAGTAGTAAATCTTGGTTGGACAGAAAACTGGCCTAACCAAAAAGAATATATACAACAAAAGCTAACAAATCTCCAAACTATGGTAGCTCAGGAAAAAAGGGGCTAACCAACCTACTAGAAGTCAACCCTTCTTCTGAGGAGGTCTATCCGGTTATCTGTTAGGACCTGCAGGCATAAATGCAGTGCCCCCAAGCAATGGGGCATCAATACAAAATAATATACTAAAAGTAATCAGATAAATGAATCAATATTAATATAAGCGTAGTGGCCTACTATTAAATATAAAACCTCAAAAATAATAAAACAACGACCTAACCAAGGCCCCATAAGCTCGACAAGTACAAATAGCAAACAAGACCACCTTCCTAGGACCTAAAAAGCCCATAAGGTGCCAAATCAGTCTATATACTCCTATTGGTAGTCCCCAAGCCCCATAGGCAGTCACGTATCCCTCTTAAGAAATAATATAACCCCATAGACAACACCTAGCCTTATTATGCATCAATATAGCCTCATAGTCAACTCATAGCCCTCTTAGGCAACAATCCAGCCCCGTAGGCAAGACATAGCCTTCTTAGGCATTAATATAGCCATGTCGGCAATTCATAACCCTCTAAGGCAATAACATTGCCCTGTAGGAAGCACATAGCCTTCCTAGGCTTCAATATAGCCCTGTAGGAAACTCATATCCCTCTTAGGAACCAACATATCCCTGTAGGAAGCACATAACCTTTGTAGGAATCAATACATTCCCATAGGCAACTCATAGCTCAATTAGGCAACAATCATGTTTATGCAGCTAACCATAATAGCCCCAAGGGTAACACTAATAATTCAATAGGCTAAAAGAGAGAAATTTAGCTATAGGAAACCTATACCAATAGTCTCTAAGTCATTCCCAACATAGGGCCATTACTAACAGAATAAGAATCCTAACAATAGAGAACTATAGCAATTCAAGCAAACAATAACCAATAATTGTGGCTATGAGTCTTCTTGTATAGCTCCTATGCTTTAAGGAAACATGCCGAAAGAAGGGAATAGCCTTAAAATACCTTCTAACCAAATCCCAAAATATGTCGCTATGAAACTTGGCCAACCAAAAATAGTTCTATAATGTGAAAATCAACAAGGTTTCAAGAACAAGCCATAATTAATCGATAAGGTGGTTAAGTCAAAATCATGACTAGCCAAGTCCAAAGCATAAAATGAGTCTAATAACAATAATAATCATCATCTAAATCCATTGAAGACATTCCAACGATATCTCGAAGGAGCAATAAGCTCCCGAGGCAACTTAACTAGATCTTCTTCACGCCACTCAACCTAACAACCATCCAATACTCCCAAATAAGAATCACACTAATGCCCCTCCCCCTATTACCTCCATCACCTTAAAACCATAAATACACAACAATAATATCCCAAATAGATAAAACAAAGGGGATTTCCAAAGCCACAATATCAAAAACACCACTGCGTGGCTAAAAAAATAATAGAAACAATACTAGAATATGGAATTATGAAGGAGAGTTGTAAAATAAAGGTTACCTCAACATAAATGTTGGAAATAATAATCTTGAAAATATGTATCCTTGAATCAACAACAAAAAAATCCTAGATCAACAAGAAAATTATACCACAATGATGAGCTCGCAATGTAGAGCAACTTCTGTTAAAGATCTGAGTTAAGAATCTAAGCTTCCAAGGAGTATTTGGAAGGTGGGTTAGATGTTTCTCTATTTTTAATGAATAAATAACAAAGTTGAGGGTCTTTTATAAGAACCACAGACTTAGATATAGGGGGGACCCACCTAGATGTGTTTGCTTGCACAGTCTCACAAAAATGCGCATATCTCACTATTTTGAAGTCTTATAGACAAGAGATTTAGTTAATTAGAAACCAGACTCGTCGACCTTCAATTTTATATTTCATGGGCTCCATAACTCTTCATGTATTGGGAGAAAACTTCTGAGACATTTAACCCAAATTTTAGAGAATTCTCTATAAAGAAATGATTATTTTCGCCAACTTTTATTTTGCACCCTGCTAAACTTTAAAACTTAAGATACCCACCTTGAACACTTAAAATGTGATATACCACATAATTTTAATTTATTAATCACTCACTTTTCTTTTCTCAAAGGTATGAGCTAATTTAGACGTTTTGAAAAGTTGGGGAATTATAGGTTCGACCCCTCTTGAACTCCCTTCTAGATCTCTCCTTGAGCTTCTTCTCCTCTATTTGTTTGGCAAGTGTCATAAGCCTAGAGATATCCTTATCGTTGATAAGCCTTGTGGTTCTACATTCTTTGACCACAAAATTGTAAATAACCAAAATGAACTTGCTCATATGAGCCCTTGGATGGGCCATCATAATTGGAACATACTTCGACAACATAGTGAACTTGAGAGCATACTCCCTCACACTTATATTAACTTGGAACAAATTGATGAACTCTTGAATCCTGGATTTCTTCAACTCCAAAGGAAAGAAACGGTCAAGGAAAGCACTCTTGAATCCTTCCCACTCAATGGGACCACTTTCTCCACCTTTCTCACCCTTCAATTGGTCATAAAAAAATTGTGCAACCCCCTTGAGTTGATAAGACACTAAGTCCATCTTTTCCCATGAACTAACACCCACAATATCCATAATCTTATTAATGCCCTAAATGAATTGGATCCTCATCAACCTTAAAGCCATGAACTCGGGAGGATTCATCTGAGTGAAGTAACAAACTCGGCTAGCAGTCATACACATATTTGGTTTCACTGGAGCTACCACTTTCCTATTAGCTTGGGCGGATAAAGCTCAAGAAAGAACATGAAAAGTGACTCAAAACTTTACTTGAGAGACTTGCTCAGTTAAGGGGTCATTTGGAGGTTGGGGAGTTTATTGCTCCTCATTGACATTCTTTCACGCGGAATCCTTCTTGGAGACATGATTCTGTAATCGTAAAGAGAAGGTATTAAAGGGAAAATCCTTATTATTAAACTCTATTGCATAATAAGATCATGAAAGAAGTGAAGTTTTTCCTAAATGCCTCATAAACTTTTATTCATAGATGTGGCATGTTTCACACTGATGAACAAGATTCTACTTGATGTGGCATGTTAGACTCCCTAGGATACTTTAAACCTTATGCTTTGATACTAAGTTCTTCACAATTTAAGCTAGACCCTAGGCATGACACAACAATTACAATCCCGAAGGACCCAACCAAATCTCCTATCATATCATTCATGAGCATACATATGGTAAATAAAGCAATGAAACTGAAACATAGATGCAGATATTAGTCTCAAAATCGAAATGGAAAGATAACATAGACTCCATGACATCCAATATGTCTTTATTAATCTAAATGCGAGCGTAAGACAAGATCCTAGCTCACTCAATATAGAAGATAAAAAACAACCATAAAAATCAACAAAGATATAATGTCTTATCCTCAAATCATGAGGACTCGCCAAGTATAAGAAAGTAAAGCTCAACTATAGCCACGAGTGGAAGGTGCACGATGATTGTCGTTCCCTACAATATGATATAATGTAGGCAAAAGGTATGTGTTAGTACATAGAATGCACTAAGTATGTGAGAAGTATGCATGAAAAATGAAAATATGACATAATTAATATGAGTATGGGATGCATGACCAATATATTAAAATTTGAGTAAAACCTTAATAATATTTAAACATCATAATCATGTGGTTAATGCATCAAAACATCATCAAGAGAACATATACCTTTTCATATATCTCTTTTGTGGGAAGGAACCTTTAGTCGATATTTAAGACCATGCAAGCTATAACATGGAATCCAATATACTCCTACACCGAGAAGGGGGGGCTACTTGCCAAAATAGACTCCTTAATGGGACCTTTTTATAATATTGAGCTATTTATGGATCCACTATCTAGGCCATATTGGCAAATAAAACTTATGCGAGCAATGTAGTTAGGGACTAAAGTTTGCTACTAGGATTTCCTTAGATAGCTACTTTGCCTATTGGACCGAACCCCACCTTAAATTCCTCTCTGTACTTAGTCATTTTACAAGAGGAATCATGAAAATATAGTCATTCTACATTATTAGAAAAGACAATAATAAATATCCTCATCATAAAGTAATCAAACGAGTAGCTCATTCATCATCTTTAACATGAGAATATGAGGAAAACTCATCACAAACTTTATACTTTTCTTGAAACATCATTGACATCATAGTTCATCATCATTCATTACTTTCATGAGACATTCCTAAGTCCTTGAGAATCATTCATAAATCATTCTAAGAAATCCTTTAGCAATCGTGATCATAACTCTTAAATTCATATTTTGAAAATAGCATAATGCATCGCTGCATGAAAATCATCTTGAAATAATGACTCCATGAAATCCATTTTGAAATAATGTAATTTAACTTAAACCATTCTTTTTTAAGTCAATGTTAAGGAAATAAACCACAATTGAAAGGCCCCAATGCAATATAATTATAATTAGGTCTAGAAGATAATGATAGAAGAAGAATTTGATGAAAAGCCTTTGGTACTCTATGTATAGAAGTATCTATGGATGAATTTACATATACCTTTATCACTATAAATCCCTAAATGCAATGGATTGGAGACTTGACTTTGATGTCTCTTGGAATTCGATTGAGGAAAAAGATGAGCCTTGAGAAAAAGCTTTAGAGAGAAGATTTTGGGTCTTGGGTGTTAGGGTGAGAATAAGAGGGTAAGGAGTGTTAGGAATTAGTTATAGTATGGGAACTAATCCCCAAAAGCATTCAAATAAATTAATGAGTTAATAGAGAAAAGACCAAAACACCCCTTGAACTTAACTGAACGAGGTACCTGCATGGAAGGCCACCACAACCATGAATATTCACAGGTTATGGTCCTAAAGGTGGACTTTACTTGGAGGTAGGATACCACTAAAGAGAGAACCACACTCCATTAAGGGTTCCACAGACCGTTTTCCATATTGTGGTCCTCGTTTAATTTCAGGGGCCTTGGGGTCGACTCCACACAATGTTTTTGTCACGACCCAAGCATTGAGCCTAGACGTGACACGGTGAATGAGAAATCTAGAGGTACCTCACCCAAGACTCTGAGCATTCATTAGCATTTCATAGGTAATGAGAAAGAACAATAAGCAGAAATAAAAGGGGAACGTGACTAAGGGAGAACATTATAGAACAACATTCATTAACAACCTCAAATCATCACCCATTTGTGTCCAAACATACCTCTACACATAGACTTGGCAGGGGCTAAGGCATGTCTCTAACTCACTCTCAATCAAAATAGCCATAAAATGTATTTAAAATTCTTTACATAACAAAGCTAGAAAAGGAAAGCAATAGTATTCCCGAAACATGGAACTCACCAAAATTATAGCCTTCAACAAACTCAACTAGCCATATGAAGGTGAATGTGGAGCAACACCGGTCCCTAAATGGTGATATCATATAGGCAAAAGTGTATTCGTTAGGACTTTGAATGTACTAACTATGTAGGCATGCAATCCGATGAAAACATTAAAGCATTATAAGGTAGAGTACATAAGTAGATGCATGCATAAGCAACCAATATAAACGACATTTGAAACTTTCATTTGTGGGAAGATGACTATATCCGATATTGAATACCATGCGAACTATTACATTGAATCCAACAAAAACCCCTATGATGGCAAGGGGAGACTATTTGTCGGGTAAAACTCCATCAAGCTTCATTCATTTCTTTAACATTTAGGGATTTTAGTGGATCCACTAGTCTAAGCCTACAAGTGCTTCTATGTTGCAACATAATTAATGGAACAAGGGTTTCTACTAAGATTTTCTTATCGAACATCACATCAATGCCCTATTCGGTGCAAAGTCAATCCCACGGAATAGTTTTATATACATAAGAACATAATCATTTGCATAGCTTTAGATCATCAAAACATCATTCAATGGAATATCTCAGTAAAACCTTTATTTGATTCACACAACTGAGAATTGGCCTTTCACAAGTAGAATCCATCATTTCATATCATTTCATCATTCTTTTATTTCATAAGACTACTTTGATCATAGACATTGCTTTCATAAATATTCATTTAGATTCAAAAGCTTTCAGCTCAAACTTCATTGAGAACATATTAAAACTAGGTGGGTTCTATTGAATCCAACATTCAAATTTTTAACATCAATACTAGCATGAATGAGAGAAATGGAATACACTGATAAAACATATTTAAAAACAACCCACCAATTCACTTTAAAACTCTTTCATGCCTTCGTACGAGGGCATTTGATAAATCAACCATTTTATGAAATTAAGAACCAATATGAAATAAGTTAGGTAAATACACTACAAATATCCAATAATCTACACATTTGGAAATATAATATGAAAACCCATAAAAATTTGCATTTGATATTGAACTAGTAATTTGGATAAATACTTAGGCTCTATGGGTGAAAAACCTCATGAATAAGACTCATATACCTTGGGGAATAAATCCCTAACTAAATCTTGAAGAATGGAGATATCAAGACCTTGGGAGTGAAACCCTAGCTTGGAAGATGAACCCCTTGGGAGGAACCTTGGAAGAAAAGGATTTTTGTGTGTTTGAGTATAAGTGTGAGAATGAGGGGCTTGGATTAGCTTAGGATCTTTAGATAGGATAAATTCAGTAAGAAAACAACCACACTTTAATGATTAAACATGGGAAAAGACGTCAATACCCCTCTTAAAAACTCTTCGGAATTGACCCTATGACTCATCCTTACAACTCGTAGGACTTTCTATGAGTCCTAGAAAAGACTCATCCTACACAATTTGAGAAAGACCCTGAGGACTGACTCTCAAAAGTTTCTCTACGACTCGGACTCAAGTCATCCTGCAGTGTTCGGACAACCTGCAAATCTATGCCTTTGAAGTTTCTTGATGAGTCATTTCTATGACTCGTCTACTCTTCTACGAGTCGTAACATGGACTTGTAGACCCATTCCTTCCCTTATTCAAATTGTCAATCTCAACCTCAGCCCTATGAGTCACTCCTACCACCCGTAGAAGTTTCTATGACTCATTGACTGAGTCGTAGAACTCGATTCCAGTCCATTTTCCAGAAAATTATTATTCCCTAGCTTTAACTTTTTAACTTATGGGGTATTAGAATATCTCCACCTAGGGAACATTCATATTTCAATGAGATTTAACTATCTTAAAAAGGATATGGGACGAGCACTAGCAACACAACATGAATTTAATCACACTTGAAATGGATAGAACATGAGAATTTCAAACTTAGCATAAATCATGAACTTAAAAATTTAACTCCATGAACAGTCATGCATATGAAAAACTTGGGGAAAATGTGAAATGTAGGAATCTTAAACATTTGAGCGTGAATAACTTAGTACCTTAGGCTTGAGTATAATTAAAGAGATGAGGGTATCGCTTCATCATATCTGCTTCCTATGTAGCACTTTCGACTTGTTGATTTCTCCAATGGACTTGGATGGATGGAACTTACTTGTTCCTCAATCTCTAAATTTGTTGGACCAAAATTTCAACAAGAACCGCTTCATAGGTCAAGTTTTCTTCAACATTCACTATTTCCAAAGGCACAATAGAACTTGGATCCCATATACATTTCCTCAACATCAACACATGAAATATCAGATAAACCATGGCCATTTCAAATGGAAACTCCAACTCATAAGCAACCTTGCTAATAAGTGTCAATATTTTATATAGCCCTACATACCTAGGGATCAATTTTCCTTTTACCAAAATGAACTACACCCCTCATGGGTGAAACCTTCAAGTATACCCAATCATCCACATTAAACTCAAGGTCTCTTTTCCTTGTATCGAAATAGGACTTTTGGAATCTTTGAGCCATCTTCAATCTTTCTCTAATGACTCTCTCCTTCTCCAAAGAATCAAGCACCAAATCAGGACCCAATAATGTCATCTCACCCACTTCAAACCAACCAACCGGTGACCTACATCATCTCTCATACAAAGCTTCGAACGGTGCCATTTCAATGCTTGAGTGGTAGCTATTATTATAAGCAAACTCGATAAGTAGTAGATAGTAATCCCAACTTTCTTTGAACTCCAATACACAATCCCTTAACATATCCTCTATTGTTTGAATTGTCCATTTAGCTAGCCCATCGGTTTGCAGATGGAATGCGGTACTTAGCTTCACCTTGGAACAAAGACCCCTTTGAAATGATTTCCAAAAATGAGAAGTGAATTGTGTACCATGATATAAAATAATTGACAACGGTACACCATGCAACCTTACCAATTCCCAAAGAAGTCTTGATCGGTAGGAAATGAGCTGACTTCGTCATTCTATCAATAATCACCCAAATAGAGTCATGATGTTTTCGAGTATAAGGCAAACCCACTACAAAATCCATGTTCATATATTCCCACTTTTAAGTGGGAATTTTAATGTTTTGTGCTAGGCCACCAGCCCTTTGGTGTTCAACCTTAACTTATTGGCAGTTTGGGCATTCGGCCACGAACCTTACTATATCCTTTTTTATGCTACCCACCAGTAAAGATCCTTTAAGTATCGGAACATTTTAGTTGAACTGGGGTGAATAGAGTATGAAGAATTATGAGCATCCTTCAATATTAAACCCCTTAGGCTATCCACATCCAAAACACATAACCCATTTTGATAGTGAAGTACCCTGTCTTCCCATTGTGAAAAGACTTCTACTTTATTTTCCTTCAGCTTCTTATTTAACTTGACTAATGTCGGGTCGAGGTCTTGTTTTTACTTAACATCCACCATTTAAGATGATTCAGACCCATTGTGAACAAACACACCACCATCAACGGAACTACTCAACTTCACCCCTAATCTATACAATCGGTGAACAACATCCTTTACCAACTCTTTCTTCTCTTCATCAACATGAGACACACTACCCATAGAAATCCTACTAAGTGCATCGACGACAACAATGGCTTTATCCGAATGATAATGCACACTCATGTCATAGTCCTTGAGAAGTTCAAGCCACCTAATTTGCCTTAGATTGAGGTCTTTTTGATTGAACATATATTGAAGACTTGTATGATCAGTAAACACATCCACATGTACCCCATAAAGGTAGTGTCTCTAAATCTTTAGAGAAAACACAATAGCAGCTAACTCAAGATTATGGATAGGGTAGTTACGCTCATGCACCTTCAATTGCCTAGAAGCATGGGCTGTAATGTTGCCGTTTTGCATCAAGATACAACCCAAACCAACCCTTGAAGCATCACAATACACCAAGAATCCTTCTAACCCTTTCGATGGAGTCAAGATAAGAGTGGAGGTAAGTCGATCTTTCAAAGTTTGGAAACTCTTCTCATACTCATCCGTATATAGGAACTTTGCCTTCTTTTGAGTCAATTTCATCATAGGAGATGAGATGGAAGAGAACCCTTCAATGAACCTTCTATAATACCCGATTAGACCCAAAAATCTCCTAATGTCCATCGGAGACAATGGTCTAGTACAATTCCTCACTGCCTCTATCTTTTTAGGATCAACTTTGATCCCATCGTCGGACACAATGTGACCAAGAAATGCCACCTCTTTCAACCAAAATTCACACTTATTAAATTTAGCAAGCAATTGTTTGTTTAAGATTTGAAGTACAACTCTCAAGTGACTCTTATGTTCTTCCTCACCAGAGAGTAAATCAAGATGTTATCAATAAAAACCACCACAAAAGTATCAAGGTAGGGCTTAAACATCCTATTCATTAGATCCATAAACACCACCAGCACATTCGTCAACCCAAATGACATCACTACAGACTTAAAGTGATAGTATCTTGTTCTAAATATCATATTGGGAGAATCACACTCCCTCATCCTTAGTTGATGATAGCCGGGCCAAATATCAATCTTTGAAAAATGACTTTCCCCTTGCAATTGATCAAATAAGTCATCCATTCTAGGAATTGGATATTTGTTCTTAATGGTCAATTTTTTCAATTGATGGTATTCTATGCACATCCAAAGTGACCCATCCTTCTTTCCCATAAATAATACGGGGGTACCCCATGGTGAAATACTTGGCTTTATAAATCCCTTCTCTAACAAGTCCTTTAATTGTTCCTTTAACTCTTTTAATTCCGCCGGAGCCATTCGATATGGAGGAACAGAGATAGATTGGGTATCGAAGAGAAGATCTATACCAAAATCAACTTCTTTTCGGGAGGTACATCGGGAAGATCATCAAGAAAGACATCGAGAAACTTATTGACCTTGAGAACTGACTTAATAGAAGGACTTTCGGAGTTGACATCCCTAACCATCACAATGTTGTAGATGAAACCCTAAAAAATCAACTTTCGGGCATTAAGACAAGAAATAAACCTAACCATTACTACTGAATCCTGACCTTTCCATTCAAGAATAGACTCATTTGGGAATTGAAACTTGACTGTATGAGTTCTATAATTTATCAAAGCATAAGACGCATGCAACCAATCCATCCCAAGAATAATGTCAAAATCTACCATGTTAAGCTCAATGAGATCACAAAGAACAAATTTATGCAAGATACACATGGGGATAACCCCTATAGACCTTTCTAGCAACAACGACTCACCAATAGGAGTAGACACCAAGTAGGGTTCCAACAACATATTGGGTAACACATCAAACCTATTAGAAAGGAATGGACTAACAAATGAAAAATTGGCATCTAGATTTAATAATACATACACATCAATGGAAAATAAATTTAACAAACCAGTAATAATATTGGGTGCCTCCTTAACCTCTTATCTCCCATGCAATGCATAAAAGTGGTTAGTGCTTTGACAACTTCCTTAATCTTGTTGACCATGAGCAATTTGTCTTTGAGTCCTACCACCATCACCTCTATAATCTCTAGCTTGGTGACACCCGATTTACCACAATTGAAACATGAATTAAAGTTGACTAAGCATTCTCCTTTGTGGGTCTTCCCATACTTCTTGCAAGTGGGGAAAACTTGAGAACTCACATTCTCCCTTGGAACCATCAGGTTAGCACCCTTATCCTTGTTGAACTTTGGAGGAGAAGTATTGGTGGAACCCTACTAGTCAAATCGTTTCCCACCTTGACGTTTTCCATAACTATTATTACCGGACCTTTGAGGATTGAACCCTCCTCCATCAACTCTAGCCTTCTTAAACCCTCTTGACCTCTCCCTCAACTTCTCTTCCTTAATTTATTCTGCATACCATCGCTTTGACAAACATAGCTATCTTGCATTTTTTGGACACTAAATGAGAAACATCGGAGATGAATTTGCTCATCCTTACCCTTGGGTCGGAGATCATAAAAGGTGCATACATACAAAATTGAGTCAAATTGAGGGCATATTACCTCACACTCATTCTCCCATGATGAAGATTGATGAATTATTGGATCTTTGCCTCCCTTAGCTCTAAAGGAAAGAAGTGGTGTAGGAAGGCACCCTTAAACTCTTCCCATTATATGGGCCCCATACTGTCATCCCTCTCAACAACCCATTATTTATACAAAACCCTTTCCATGCCTTTGAGTTGATATACCACTAGCTCAGCCTTTTTATTTGGAGGCACGTCCATGATAGCCACAATCCGATAGACTTTGTTAATGAACTTCATAGGTTCCTCATCCAGCTTGGAACTGCCAAACTTGGGTGGATTCATCCTTTTGAATTCCCGAATCCTAGAAGCCGGAGTAGGCACTTGAGGAGGAGGAGGAGGAACAATGCCTTGGTTAGTTTGGTTGGTTATGGCTTGGGCCAACAAAGTGATGATGTTGCAAAATTCTCTATATGTCACTCCTTCCTCAGAATGTGGAGCTTTGAGAACTGGAGGAATTTGGTAATCATCTTCGACCCTTGATCTAGGTAGAGGTACCCTCTTGGAGGCATGATCTAAAAGGCACAAAACAATTTGTTAGTTAGAGAAAATCTTAAGACGACTCTAGGGCACGATATGAATTTTGAAAAAAGTGAAAACTTTTCTAAATGTCCCATCCTCCTATTCATAGTTGTGGCATGCTTCACAACTATGAACAAAACACTATTTGTAGCGGTATGTTGGACTCGAGGACCATTCAAAACCTCAATCTCTGATACTAAGTTCATCATGACCCAAGTCTAGGGCCTAGATATGACACGGTGAATGAGGAACCCATAGGTACATCACTCAAGCCTCTTAGCATTAGTTAGCCTTTTATAGGTAATGACAAAGAACTATAAGTTGAAATAAAAGGGGAACGGAGGTAAGGGAGAATATCATAGAACAAGAGTCATTAATAACCTCAAATTATCATCTATTTGTGTCCAAACATACCTCTACACATAGACTTGGTGGGGGCTAAGACATGTCTCTAGCTCACTCTCAATCAAAATCAAAATAAGTACCATGAAATGTATCCAAAAGTCTTTACATAACAAAGCTAGAAATAAAAAGGAATATTGTTCCTAAAACATGGGAACTCACCAAAATGGTAGCCTTCAACGAACTCAACTATCCACGTGGAGGTGAATGTGGAGAAACGCCGATCCCTACAAGGTGATATCATGTAGGCAAAACAGTATGCGTAAGTACTTTAAATGTACTAAGTATGTAGGCATGCAATTCGATGAAAACGTTAAATTATTATAAGGTAAAGTACATAAGTAGATACATGCATGAGCAACCAATATAAAAAACATTTGAAATGTTCATTCGTGGGAAGATGACCATAACCAATATTTAAGACCATGTGACCTATTACATAGAATCTAACATAACCACCTATGTTGGCATGGGAAGACTACTTGTCGGGTAGAACTCCATCAAGATTCATTCATTTCTTTAACGTTTAGGGTTATTTGTATATACACTAGCCTAATCCTAGAAGGGATCCTATATTTCCACATAGTTAATGGGACAAGGAGTTGCTACTAGGATTCCCTTACCGAATCTCACCTCAATACCCATTCGGTGCTAAGTCAATCCCACAGAGTAGTTTAATATAAATAAGAACCTAATTATTTGCATATCTTTAGATCATCAAAACATCATTCAATGGAATAGCTCATTAAAACCTTTCTTTGATTCACACAAGTGAGAATTGGCCTTTCACAAGTAGAATCCATCATTTCATAAGCATTTCATCATTCTTTCATTTTATAAGACTCCTTTGATCATACACATTACTTTCATAAATATTAATTTGGAGTCAAAAGATTTCAATTTAAATTTCATTCATAGCATGGTAAAACTAGGTGGGTTTTATTCAATCCAACTTTTAAATCGTTAACATCAATACTAGCATGCATGAGATTAATGGAATGCACAAACTAAATATATTTAAAAACAACCCACCATTTCACTTCAAAAATCTTTCATGTCTTCATATGAGGACCTTTGATAAATCAACCATTTTATGAAATTACAAACCAACATGAGATAAGTTAGGTAAATACACATCAAATATCCAATAATCTACACATTAGGAAACATATTATAATAACCCATAAAATTTGCCATTTGATATTGAACTAGTAAGTTGGAAAAATACTTGGGCTCTAAGGGTAGAAAAAACCATGAATGAGACCCACATACCTTGGAAAATAAATCCCTAATTAAAGCTTGAAGAATGGATACATGAAGACCTTGGGAGTGAAACCATAGCTTGAAAGATGAAACCCTTGGGAGGAACCTTGGAAGGAAAACATTTTTGTGTGTTTGAGTCTAAGTGTGAGAAAAAGGGACTTCTGATAGCTTAGGGTCTTTAGATAGGATAGATTCAGTCCAAAAATGACCACACTTTGATGATAAAACATGGGAAAAGACCTAAATACCCCTCTTAAAACCTCTCTAAAATTGACCCTACGACTCGTCTTTATGACTCGTAGGACTTTCTATGAGTCATAGAAAGGACTCATCCTATAGAGTATGAGATACCCTGAGGAATTACCCTCAGAAGTTTCTTTTCAACTCATCTCTATGAGTCATAGACTCGACAACAAGTCGTAGACTAAAAGTCATCCTGCCAGGTTTGGACAACCTACAAATCTATGCCTCTAAAGTTTCTTGTGATTTATTTCTATGATTCGTCTAAACTTCTACGAGTCGTAAGATAGACTCGTAGACCCACTCCTTCCATTAGCCAAATTTTCAATCTCAACCTCAGTCCTACAAGTTACTCCTACGACCCGTAGGAGTTTCTACGACTCATAGACTGAGTCGTTGAACCCAATTACAGTCCATTTTATAGAAAACAAAATTTCTCTAATTTCCCTTGCTTCTACTTTTCAACTTACAAGGTCATACAGGTCTATCGCCCATGGTACTCACCATGAGCGATAGTCCCTCTCGTAGTCCTCCCCTTTTTTTCTCAATTTTCCCAGGGCTCCTCCACGGTTCCTTTCACAGCCCGTGATGAGATTCACACCTCATGAGCATGGCCCATGGAGGGAATCTAGGGCAAATTTTCTAAGATTTTCATTTTCAACTACATTTTCCAATTTTTTAACTTTCCGGGTCTTACACATTCTTTTATTTTGATATGTATTCCTGTTTATGAAATTGATTTTAAGTCATGTTTTAGCTTGGGGTTGATTACTCCTTAGTTTTATGCATTTTTATATATTTTTCATTCATGTTGGATTATTATATCTCTTTCTCTACTATATTCATGCTAGGTCGAGTACTATTAGAGGAGAAATGTTCTCGGGGGGGGGAGATATTGTAATACCCTAGAAAGTTGGAAAGCTTAGTTGAAGGAAAATGTTGTAGAAATTCTACTAGTGTAGGATTCTACTAACCTACATATGGTCCGTAGGAAGACCTATGTTCCATAGAAGGGCACTCGTAGGTTGTTTTTTCTAAATCAATTACAAAATATTTTTCTAAAATGCCCAATATCTATTTTATATCTTCTCTATGAACACACTTGTGAAAATTTGATGTTTCAGAGGTGGACTTAAGATTTAGATGTACGGACCATATTAGGACCTAAGGTTTGTAGATGGGACTCGTAGGAAGGGTCCTAAGGGTTGGTTAATTTCATAGTTTCAAAACCTCGCCTACGGACAAACAAGACAGTCCATAGAAGGACCTCCGAGCCATATAATAATTTATAAGTGGAGATTCATAGAATTTGATATTTGGGTATGCAGGACGATAGGGCTCGATGACCTGTAGCCCATTTGAAGACCCATAGACTAGGGTCGTAAGGTCCAAGTAAAATTTTAGTAACTACTATATTGCTACATGACTTCTACGGATGAATTCTATGACTTTAGGACTCTTTACGATCAGTAGGATAGGGGTCGTAGGATTTGGGTGTAATTCCAGTAACTTTGAATTTTGGACATATGTTCTACGAAGGTACTTTGAAGGACTGCAGGAGGACTTACAAACCATAGCTCTCATTCATAGGTCACCTTTGATAGTTTTAAATGAAGGATATTTTGAACTTTTCCATCCTTTTAACCCCTAAACTATATCATTTTGGACCTATAACTAACTATATAACCATTTTTACCCTTAAAGACTAACCTATTCACTCTCATTCGCTCAAATTCTCAGAGTCTCTTAACTCATCTTCTCTAATGCTCTCTCAAGCTCAAAGAAGAATAGCTAGGATTTCAAGGTCAAGTTTAAGTTTTCATTGCTAGAGCTTGCTTCTAGGGATGTGATTATCAAGTTATGTGGGATTCACCAATGGATTCCTTTCACCCATTGGGTCCCAAAAGACCTCAATTATTCAAGTTTAATTTCACCCAATTCAATTAGGGTTTTATGTCAAGTCTCATGGGTCCTATTTATTTTAATTTCATTGATGTTATTCTACTTTATTCTGCTTGAATTTTACTAACATACATTATTTATCATTAATTTCATATGGACCCATGCATTATGCCTATGATTTTTACTTATGAACTATGAATTATGATCTTGAAATTGATGAAGGATTTATGCATATTTTATTAAAATGAAGTATGTATCAAGGATGATTTTGAGTAAGGATCAATAATTTGTGGAATGTTTTCTCACAATATGAGTGAAATCATGATTTAGATGCAGTGTCTATATGAATTATGTTATGAATCATGATTTGTAAGGATCTACTCTTATATGATCTTATGATGTGGATAAGTAATTGACTATTACCTCTCTTAATGCTATATTTTGATAATTGATTTTTATCTATTTCGTCTGAATTTGACATAGAACTAAGAGGGCTTGAGGTGGAGGGTTGTTAAGGGAGTCTGTAGTAGCAACCTCTAGTATCAAAATGCGTTCCCATATAGGTTGTCTTAAATTACTTACCTAGTAGATCCATAAATATATTATGATAAAATGTTACGGAGTCTACCATGGCAAGTAGCCTCTCTTTTTTTGGTGTAGGAGTTATACTGGATTTCATGTTCTATCTTACATGGTCTTATTGTCGATTACGGTTAATATCCCATAAAATGATTATATTTTTCCTTAAAGCTTTCCATGATGTCTTTTATGTAATACATTGACCTTATATCATGATTTATGATTTACTTTCAAGTTTTAAAGGATTTTTGGTTATGCATTTCATGTTTACACCTATTATGATATCATTTTTTACGTTATAAATATTTATCACATATTTAGTACATTTTATGTACCAACGCATGCTTTATTGCCTATATTATTTCATAACATAGGTCATCACGCTCCTGCCCATTCCGGTGGCTAGTACAGGCTCCCGTTGGTGTTGCTAGTTTTTCTGAGTCCTCATGATTCGAGGGTGCAACTACTATGTCATTTCTTTACTTTCAGACTTTTGCACTTTCTTATATTTTGGGTAAGCTAGGGCTTGTCCTATCCTTCCCCCTCCCCCCCCCCCCCCCTCTGTCTATATTAGTAGAGGCATTGTTAGACAAGAGTAGTATACTTATGTTCATTTTGAAACTTACCTTCGGCATTTAAGTTTTTTCATGATTTCATAGTATCTTATGTCATGCTATGTTACGCAAAGAGGCTTGATTAGGGTTCTTCGGAATTTTAATTATCGTGACACGTCTAGGGTCTAGCTAGGGTCTATCTATCTATCTATCTATATATATATATATATATATATATATATATATATATATATATATATATATAACATTTAAGGTTACAAACTATTTTCTGAAGCTATTCATAATTAGTAGAACTTAACCATTACTCATAGAATAGGAGATTCATAGTCCATAATTTTTAGGGTTTAATTATATATAGTTTTTAGTAGATTAATTGCATTGATGTTCTTTAATAGTTTAACTTTTAATAGTCATTATTTACCACTAGTTATGAGTAGCTAAAAATCATTATTAGGGTTACAAAACTTAGAGCAGGGATGATGATAATAGATTTTTTTACAATATTATCTTCTCATGAATGATGATTATTGTGTATTAAGGTTCTTTTGTAAAGATTTCTTTTTTAGTGGTTGCAAACATTAAGAATTAGTTAGTATTCATGACTTGCTTGATAAAAGAGGTTAAGATTTGAAAAAAAAAATCATTAACATAGATTTGGAGCTACCAACCTCCATCTAATAGCTTGAGGTCAAGAAAGTATAACTAACCCGAGGCTTTGGATTAAAAAATAAATTAATTTGACACCTAAGTGCAGACAGGGACTTACGATGATATTCTCTTAATTAGTTCGAGAGGCATTAAGAGACTTATAGATCATCAGTTTTGTACAATGAACACATTTAAATGAGTTGATAGTAAATTATTTTTTTGAGATCTAATATCTAAGAATTGTATCCTAATTCATCTTTTTTATTGATAAAAATCCAAGTAGTTAGTAGTTTACCTCAACATAATTGGGTTACTATATTTAAAATCAATAGCTTTAATTCCATAAAGGGTGTAGTTTGGACGGAATAAAATAACGTCCTCATCAGGTCTTTTTTAGCGACCTATTTTGGAGGTCCGCTTTTGAAGTTTTTTTTTGTAGTGAGTAAAAAACAGGTTAAAACAACACAACAAATTTCCAGTTCCTATGGTGGGCGTAAAACTGTCTACCCCTAAATCAATTACTTGAATTGCAACTGAATATGTTAATATGGTTCAAGGACACACATATTGAGATGAACAAACAATAGGACTGTCAATGCTAAATTATAACTTGTTAATCATGATTAAAATAGAAAATAAAAAAATGAGTAATAGGATAAGTAACAAGATAAAAGTGACAAATAGTATTAGCATGTTCTCCGGCATGCTGTCCAGCAACGTCACCGAAAAAGCAAGTAATAAGTGAACTTGAGAGCTTGAGAGATTTTGGTTACAGAACTTCAGAATAATAGTTAGTGAGGCATGAAAGTTGTGATGTGATACAAGTGATGAATTAAAATATATTTGTAGCTAAAGCCTAATAAATATTTTTGCATGAATTTTTGCTTCATGATGACCCATATCTACATGTTGTATACATTATGTGTAGAATTATGTAATTATTGAAGAGGATCCAAGTTTCTTCGGAATGGGTACTGTTGAGATGTAAAGAAAGTAGTTAAAGGAGTTGGAAAATCAGTTAGAAATAAGGGCAGTATAGTCATTTTAGCTATTACATAGTTATAACTAACTAACCAATTTGTTAGTCAGTTAAGTCCATGTAATTGGCTATATATACATAGCAACTATGTACTGTTAAAAATTGAAGGGAATTTCACAGTTAGCCCTAAAATAAAAACTTCCTTCTTCTCTCTACTCTAACGCCTCTCTTCTTCATCTCTACCTTCTTCATAGATAATTAGTGAAGAAGCAGAGCTCAAATAAGCTCATGGTATCAGAGTGTTGGTCACTGGAAAGAGTTCACACAACTGAGTCAAAGAGTCGAAGATCAGACTCAAAGAATCAGTCAAAGCTGTTAGCATGTAGTTTGCAGATCTGAGCTCCGTCGAAGCCAAAAATGCAACCAACACTGACTTCCGCAACAAAGAGCTCAAAAGGTTGAAGAAATGATAGGTGAAGCCATAGATTCAGCTCAACGAGTGGGTATACCAAGTTCAGCAAGCTCGGCAGGTAATAATGGACAAGGTATTGACTATAGTCATCCTTATTCCTTAGCCCCACGGATGTGAGTGGTATAAGCATCATCTTGTTTCAGTTGCACGGTATTGAAAACTACACCTTGTGGAATCTGTCAATCAAATTAGCATTGTTAGGTAGAAACAAATTAGGCTTGTGGATAAAATGTGCAGGAAAGAAATGTATGGTGAAGAACTGTGAGGCCAATGGGAAAGAGCAAATGCAATTGTGTTGTCATGGCTTATGAATTCAGTCTCGAAGAGTTTGTTAAGTGGAATTGGGTTTGCGTCAAATGCTTCGAGTGTATGGACTGACCTGCAAGAGAGGCTCGATAGAGTTGATGGATGAAGAACTTATAGCCTACACAAAGAAATAGCTACCTTACAACAAGGAACAACTTCTGTATCAGCATATTATACAAGGCTGAAAGTGTTGTGAGATGAGTCTGAAGTGTTAGTGCCCTCACCTTGTTGCAATTCTGAGAAGTCCAGAGGTTTTGTAGCCCACATGAATAGACAAAAGCTGTATCAATTTCTAATGGGACTGAATGACACATATCATCAAGCTAGAAGTCAAATTCTCATGATAGACCCCTTACCTACTATCAATCAAGCGTATGCTAGGATAGTAGAAGATGAGAGTCAAAAGGCTGTGGTTACAGGAATCAACAATTTGGGACTATATGCATCAACTTCTGATTCAGTAGCTATGTACTCAAGAGTTGGAAATAGTTCAGGTATGAGCAATAGGTTCAAGAAAAATACATCCTTAATCTGTGATTTTTGTAAGTGTAGAGGCCACACCAAAGAGTCCTGCTACAAGGTGGTGGGGTATCCTCCAGATTCCAAGTCCAAAAGAAAGGTTCAGAGTGCAAACATGGTCCATGTAGACACCAATAGCCTTACAAATCAATCTCAGCAGTCAGGTCAGGCTAACTTCTCTTATGGCTTGAACACAAATATGACTGATGAAGTATTGTGGGGCAGGAATAGCACAGTACAGCACACTGAAGACAAATCACCAACCACTACTTCTAACAAGGCAACTGAGAGAGAGGTTAAGCAACTACTTCAGGGTTGTACATTCACAAAAGATCAGTATGAATAAATTCTTATGATGATGAATCAACGGTCTGGTTCATGAGCCAATGCACCTGATTGCTATAAGGCAAACAATGCAGGTATGGCCCTATTTGAAACTGAAAATAATAATGTGTGGATAGTGGATACAGGAGCAACAAACCATATGGTGTCTAAACTGCAGATGCTACTAAAGGAATCTATACTTCAACTTAACACTCCTAAGGCTGTGTGTTTACTAAATAGTGGTACCACTAAAGTAACTCATATTGGTTCTTGTAGTCTACCATCTAAAAGTTTGATTACTAATGTGTTCCATATTCCAGAGTTCAAGTATAACTTGATGTCTGTCAGCAAAATAACCAAGGAATTAGGCTGCTCTGTCTCCTTCTTCCCTGATTTCTGTGTTTTCCAAGAACTCTACACTAGGAAGGTAAAGTAAGTTGGTAGAGAAGAGAGGGGCCTGTATCTGCTATGAAACCAATTAACTCAACGTGATGCAAGTAAGACTAAGGAATCTGTATACTCTGTTGATGCTGCTTATCCAATAGACAAGGAATCAGATATGGAGCTATGGCATAAAAGGCTAGGACATGTGTCTTCAGCTATACTGGCCAAGATGTTCAATATGAATAAAGTTAGTATGTGTAAGGTGTCTGAATGCTTAGTGTGTCCATTTGCAAAACAAACTAGACATGTATTCCCCTCTAGTATCATCAAAAGAAGTAGCTCCTTTGATTTGGTACATGTTGATCTTTGGGGACCTTATAATACAACTACATTTGATGGCAACAAGTATTTTCTTACAATAGTTGATGACTTTTCAAGAATGACTTGGCTATTCTTACTTAAACACAAATCAGATGTGTGTGTGTCTCTTAAACTTTTCTTGCAGTATACTAAGAATCAGTTTGACAAGGTGGTCAAGGTCTTAAGGTCTGATAATGGTACTGAGTTTGTGAATTCAGTATGTGATAGTATGTTCAAAGCACTAGGTATTATACATCAAAGGTCTTGTCCATACACTCCTCAACAAAATGGAGTGGCTGAGAGGAAACACAGACACCTACTAGAAGTAACCATAGCCCTCAGGTTTCAAGCAAAAATACCTTTCAGATTTTGGGGTCATTGTGTACTAGCAGCTGCTTACCTGATCAATAGACATCCTAGTAGTGTGCTTGAGTTCCAATCTCCCTATGAAAGATTGTATGGCAAAAAACCAGGTTTATCTTATTTGAGAACCATTGGCTGCCTAGCCCTAGCCAAGAATCTCACTGAACATAACAAACTCATGCCCAGATCAAAGTCAGCTGTGCACATGGGGTATTCTGAAGTGCAAAAAGGCTATATCTTGTTTGAATTGCACAATAACACATTCTTTGTCAGCAGGGATGTTCAGTTTAGAGAAGCCATATTTCCATTTGCCAAGGATGATGGCTCAACAACACAACAATTGTTTGTAGATAACCTACAAGTTCTAGGTGAGATAGCTCCATAGCTTCAACTATCCCCTTTCATAATCCCAGGTACTGCTCCATCTGTAATTTCTGAAGAGGCTACATGTGGGCATCCAGATGTTGGTGAGCAAGATTGTGTGTCTACATAAACACACACTAATGCAAGTTATACTGATGTGTCTAGTCCACCTATTACTAGAAGATCTGTTAAGTCTAAACATCCTCCCATATGGCTGAAGGATTTTGTCTCTCTGAATGTTAAACATGTTGTTCAATATCCACTATCCAACTATGTAAGCTACTCTCATCTGTCACATTCTCATCAGTGCTTTATTGCAGCTACATCCTCTGTGATAGAACCTACCAGCTATGCTGAAGCAGTCAAAGACCCAAGATGGGTTAAAGCTATGCAGACAGAGATCCAGGCCTTAGAAAACAACAATACCTGGGAAGTCACTTTCTTACCTGCAGGGAAGAAGCCTATTGGCTGCAGATGGATCTACAAGGTTAAATCCAAATCCAAATGTGAAATAGAGAAGTTCAAAGCCAAGCTAGTAGCAAAAGGATAAAGCCAACAAGAAGGGATTGATTACAAAGAAACATTTTCTCCTGTTGTGAAGATGGTGACTGTCAGGGCTGTCCTTGCCATTGCAGCTTCCAAGAACTGGCACATCCATCAAATGGATGTCCTCAATGCTTTTATACATGGAGACCTAGAGGATGAAATATATATGCACCTGCCTCAGGGATTTGTCAGTCAAGGGGAGAAGGTATGTAGACTAACAAAGTCCCTTTATGGACTCAAACAAGCTCCAAGGCAGTGGAATCACAAACTTACTAAGGCTCTTATTTCTTTCAAGTTCAAACAAATCCAATATGATTATTCCCTATTCATCAACAAGTCAGCAGAAGGTATTGTCATTGTACTTGTATATGTAGATGACATGTTAGTCACTGGCAGCAGCTAAAGTTGATAGAAGAGACAAAGAAAGCTCTACAAAGTGCATTCAAGATGAAGGACTTAGGGGAGCTCAAATACTTCCTGGGATTGAATTTGCAAGATCCACAGCAGGAATACTCATCCATCAGAGGAAGTACACTCTTGATCTGATAGCAGAAGTAGAAATGACTGCAATTAAGCTAGCAGCAACACCAATAGATGCCAACATCAAGCTCACATCAAAGTTCTATGATGACCATGTGAACCAAAAGTAAGAAGAGCTACATGATCCTCTAATAGATCAGACAACCTATCAAAAACACATAGGTAAACTTCTGTATCTCAACATGACAAGGCCAGATATAGCCTTCAGTAGTCAAACATTAAGTCAGTTTCTGAACCAGCCAAAGAAATCCCACATGGAGGTAGCCCTAAGAGTAGTCAAATATTTAAAAAGACAACCTGGACAAGGTATACTACTATCCAGTCAATCAGACAACCAAATTACAGCTTTATGTGATGCAGACTGGGCTGCATGTGCACTCACCAGGAAATCAATCACAGGATACTTGATCAAGATGGGAAAATCACTAATATCTTAGAAAGCCATGAAACAAACTACAGTGTCTAGAAGTTCAGCTGAAGCTGAATATAGAAGCATGGCTTTTACTGTTTCAGAACTTGTGTGGCTGATGGGAATGTTGAAGGAAGTTGAGGCTGATATGAAGGTACCAGTGCAGGTCTATAGTGATAGCAAAGCTGCAATTCAAATTGCAGTCAATCCAGTTTATCACGAAAGAACAAAACATATAGAGATAGATTGTCATTTCATTAGAGAAAGACTACAACAAGGCATGATCAAAGTTGATTACATACCAACCCAAGAACAACCAGCTGATATATTGACAAAGGGACTGTCTAGAGCTCAACATGAGCACCTTCTATCCAAGCTTGGAGCTTTGAATATTTTTGCACCTCCTAGCTTGAAGGAGAGTGTTGAGATGTAAAGAAAGTAGTTAAAGGAGTTAGAAAATCAGTTAGAAATAAGGGCAGTATAGTTATTTTAGCTATTACATAGTTAGAACTAACTAACCAATTTGTTAGTCAGTTAAGTCCATGTAATTGGCTATATATACATAGCAACTATGTACTGTTAAGAATTGAAGGGCCTTTCACAGTTAGCCCTAAAATACAAACTTCCTTCTTCTCTCTACTCTAACGCCTCTCTTCTTCATCTCTACCTTCTTCATGGCTGATCAGTGAAGAAGCAGAGCTCAAATAAGCTCAGCTACACTTTTGGGTTTATCTTGACCGATCTTTGTTGTATTTCATCCTGCAACTTTGGAGTTGGATGGATTTATGGCATGATTCTAGATCTTCATGACATAATCATGGATTTTCAACGAACAAGGTTAACCTTGTCGGTCATGTCTAGACATTGGATCCAGTTGCCTTTGCTGAGTCATGTTTGTTCTATTTCTTCTTATCATGTATCACATTGAAATATGACCAACTGATAAATCCGATTTATATCCAGAAAGATACCATATGTTAAATACCAAACCCATAACCAAATCATCAACACCCAAAAAAATAGAAAGGAAGGAAAAAATGGAAATCTCTAATATTTCCGTTTTGTTAAAAAGCTACCTAATTACAACCAAAATTAAGCGTAAAAAGTACTTAGTGAAAATTACTTGTCATAATTTGAAGAGAAAAGAAAAAAGAAAAAAAAAACGTGAAGCCAAACGAAGAAGTCTCTCCACCATAGAAGTTCATACCTGCCCAATAAAATAATTTATGTCTCCTTCCTGTTTTCATCCCTTGAAACATCAATTGACAACATCATTGCCTCTTTCTTCTCTCCAATTTAACAATTTTTCTAGCTCAACAAGGCCTAAATATTAACCCAAAGGATATTGATTATTTTGGTTATTCATCGACAAAAAAATGGGAGCATGTGCAAGCAAGCCTAAGGTCTTGGAGGGTACCGCTCCACATGTGGCGGGAGAAGACATCATGAACAACAACAAGCAAGAAGGAATTGTGGGCGATGATGTTCCCAATAAGCCCCACTCTCTCAGTAATTTGTTCGAGGTATTCTTAATTATTACAATCACCACTACATTTAATTTTTCTTTATATATAAATATATATAAATATAATTATCCTACTGTTACAACTTACATGTATTTTGTGATCTTGTATATCTGTTCCTTTATTTCTGTTACATCTTAATTTATTTGAAAATGCTTTATAAAGATGAAATACATAAGTAAGAGTTAAAATAAAACTCATTCAATTTCTGGCATATTTTTCATGCAACTAATATGATATTACCGTAGAAAAAAAAACTTTTCCGCATAATAGTGCTGGTCCTTTTAGAATCTTTCGTTATTTACTTGTGTGGGGTTGTCATGGGGTCATTCTTACAAATGCCTGTATTTTGGGATGATATATAGTTTTTGCCTCCAAATTTGTTGTATTATTTTTCTTTTAGCATTTTAAATAACAAATAAGTGGTGGAAAATATTTCTACACCAAAATAAGAAATAACTTTTTGCGAAGCTTAAATTTATATATTTATTTTATAATATCTCAAAAAAGTTATGTTGTACACCGGGGGGAACGGGGGTGGGGGGCATAATATATTTTTTAAGAAATACAACACATTGACCCACAAATATGCTCTACCATCCAACACAACTCTCAAAATTTTCGTCGCAAAAACAAAATGAACATATTCCCTAAAAGGCACAATTTCAATTTCTGATCACTCTAACAAATTTTAAAAAATAAATTACGTAGCACTTGTTACATAACTTATTCGAACACACTTTATACCGAGCGAATTATGTCTAGATAGATAAGAGTACTTTTAGCTACAAATTTTCATTAGATAGGTAGAAGAGATAAAAATTAATTACCTAAAGTATGAAGGGGAAAAAAAAATGGTTGATGGGCAACTTGTGCGAAAACTTCTTGTTATGGTACATGAAATTAAGGCCACAAATATTTTATTCAGTATGATGACAAAAATGGATGTCGTTAAAATGGAGTAGTTTAATTTGTTGTTTTCTCCGCCTCATATTAGTCGTGCATGTTATTACATATATTACTTTAAAAAAGAGCAGTCCGGTGCACTAAAGCTCCCGCTATGCGCGGGGTCCGGGGAAGGGCCTGACCACAAGGGTCTATTGTACGCAGCCTTGCCTTGCATTTCTGCCAGAGACTGTTTCCAAGGCTTGAACCCGTGACCTCCTGGTCGCATGGCAGCAACTTTACCAGTTACTCCAAGACTCCCCTTCACATATATTACTTTATTACTTACTAAATAATGATAAAATTAATTAATTTTTTTTATTTTAATTCTACCTTTAATATGACCTTGGAAGTTTATTCAATTCAAATTGAATGTGAACAATTTACAATATTAGCTATTCTTATATTTTATGTACACTTTTTAAAATTAATTTTTATGTGCATTGATATAAATAAAGGATAAAATAATAAAAGTAATTTATTTATTAATAATTTTAAAACACGCGTAAAATAGAAAATATCAATGATCCAAATAATTTTTAGTGTTTTGAATTCAAAAATACCACCAATCAGATTGTGGCAACATCATAGCATTAGGGATCTAATGTGAGGAATAACCTAAAAAAACAGGTAGTGGTTGATAAGTTTGATTTGATCTAACTACCAAGTGTTAATGGATGCAGGGGAAAGGCTCAGAACAAGTGAAAGAGGAGACATCTAAGACTATACAAACCCAGCCAGAAGTTTTACCAAAAACAGAGGATACCCCACAAGCATTTCTTGAAAATACAAGCGAGGATGTTATAGAATCAAAAATAGAGAAGAGAGTTGAGGAAATAAAATCAGAAAAAGAAGAAGAGAAAGTTATAAAATCAGAAACCGAGATGACTCCTGCACAGGAGGAGGAAGTTATAAAATCAGAAATAGAGACAACCCCCTCACAGAAGGACGAAGTTATAAAATCAGAAACAGATAAGAGAGTTGAGGAAATAAAATCAGAAACAGAGACTACCGTAGAGGAAATTATAACATCAGAAACAGAGATTTCCACTGGAAAGAAAGTAGAAGAAACAGTGGAGACTCCAGCAAAGGAAGTCACTAAAGCAGAAAAGACAACAGAAGAAGAAAGATCTGAAGCTCCAGTGGAAGAGAAACCAGCAAAAAAACCTGTAATTGAAGAAAAGAAATCAGGAAAATTTTGGTGGGACAAATAAACTAACCATAAAAGATCTAGAGATGCTATGAAGGCTCCTTATTTACAGATGGTATGGTAATAATTTTTTAATTGAATAAGTTGGGGTGAGCAACACTTATATTTCATTCTCATTATCACACTATATATATTTTCACTTTACATTTCACATAATCTATTTCTGATATTGTATGTACAAGTCATAAAAATATATTTTATTCTTGAAGCTATAATGGATATAGCAAATGGAAGAGAGGTTATCCGACTTTAAACTTTTTTTGATACATTCCAACTTTTAAATTTGTGACGTCAAGTAGAATTAATGAAGGAATAGCTGAAGTTCTTATCACAACATATGAACCCTTTAAGAATTATTTAACAAATTCTTTTTAACTTTAATTTTAAATTTTTGCTTTTTTTCTAAATACTTGCTTGCAATATTAATCACTGCTTCCGTTTTAAAAAGAATGGTCTAATTTGACTTAACACGAAGTTTAAGAAAATAAATAAGACTTTTTAATTTTATGATCCTGGATTAAAGTTATGTCAAATGTACCAAAATGTTCTTTAATCATATGACCTTAAATATGTCACGTGAAAAGTTGATATTAAAGTGTTGCAAAAAAAATAGAATTATTCTTTTTTTAAACAGGGTAAAAAAAAAGTAAATCATTTTTTTCAAAACAGAGAAAGTAGATTGGAAATTGGGGTGAATATCAAACAACAAACTAAATTTAATTGCAGTAAAAGTAGAGGAACGTTTTCATGAAATAATAAAACAAGAAGAACAATAAGCAAGGGAAAAGAGAACATTTCGTATTCTCTTCCGAACGAAATACATTTAAGAGAATTGTTATTTATAGGAATAACAATATTTGTCTCAATCCTATGGTTTCTAACTTTTCTACAAAGAACCTTACAAAATAGATATTCACTTTAATACAAATAATTATAATACTCCCCTTTGAATGTTAATTTGATAAATAATATGTCTTGTTAAAATCTTACAAGAAAAAATCTATTGGAAAAGTTTTAGTAAAGGTAAAAAGAGTGCATATATCTAACATTACACATTTTGGCCGCCTCATTAAAAATCTTACATGAAAAACTCAATGGGACAAAATCTTGTAAAAAAAAAAGAGTAAAGAGCGTATTAGCTCTCCCTGATGAGAACATCAATCCATACACTTGAATCTTCGCTTTCTAATCTTTTGCAGCTATCTTCTCAAAAGTCGCAGTTGGTTAATAAATTAGTCATATTATTACTAGAACAAATTTATTGTATATTGATATTGTCATTCTTTTGAAGATTAGTTGTGTAGAAAAACTTTGGTGAAATGTGTTTCATTATATCTCTTTTTAGAAATCATCCGTTTAATTGTCTATAGAAGCTGCTTTATGTTCATATAAGATGGTATATCTTTTATCATAATTTGCTCGAATAAGATGGATCATTGACCTCAGCCATACACATTCTCGGCTTGCTCTTTTTTATCCCAGAATGACCAAATTTTCATGAAAATAAATAATATATATGTATAGAACCCTTATGCCAGTCAAATGAATGTACTGTATATTAAAAAAAATTGATAATATTCATTAGGATAAGTTCATTCATATGGAGACTTTTATTTGCAATATGAGAGTGATTTTATTTTAGTAAAACTAAATTGTTCTCATAATTATATCAAGATGCATAAATACGATAATTACATAAGATATGATACTTCAGGATCAATTCAATTCTACAATTTTCTCATTTGAATAAATAATCTATTATTTTTTTGGCAACTTTTTAAGAGTTCCAAATTCAAGTCATCAACTTGTATAACAATAAAAAATAAGGGTAACCAAAATCATTTGTATACCCTACGTCTGTAAATATTCATTAAGAAGGAGAAGTGTTAATATGGTTGCTGCACACTTGAGATAATATTAAAGTTCGTTTTTCATTATTAACAAGTTTATTTAGAGTTTTAACGAATTAGAACGGAGAAAATAGTGTTATAAACTAGTTTGTTGATTTGTTGAGATTTATGGATTAAGAGGTTGTTTTAGGTGGATTAAATGGATGAAATTAGCTGAGTGATGATGTATAATAATTGTTGATATTGTTTTGATGTTGTTGATGAGTTGTTGTTCTTGAATTTGAAAGAATAAAGTGTATGAAGATATTGTATATATATTTTGGAGCTGTTTGGTATGATATTTGTGGGCTGTTTAGAACTTGGTGTAACATTAACATAGTTTTCTTATATTTGAATGAGTGATGTTGCTGTCATGGGGTTGCTTCTATATGTCATTAAAATAGATAAAAAGATTGTACGAAATAACGTATAAAAATTGGAGGTGGTTTGCTTGGCATGTTGTAGGGGTTCATAAGGTTTTTGAGCATGTTTATGTAGTTAATTAGGGCCTGTTTTGGTATGTTGTTATTGTTCTTGTTGAGCTTGGAAGACTAATGATAGTTAAGATTATATGTTGTGTTGTATGTTGGTTGGGTTGTTGTAGCAATATTTTGATGAAAATGTTAAGACTATGGATCATTAAAGATAACCTGAAGATGTAGTAGTTGTATGTGGATTTGAATTGCTGTCGGATGTTATGAATGTGGGCTGCCTTATTCTAGAAATGATGTTATAATGAAGAGACTAAATTGTATAAAATGGAATTGGAAGTAAGAAAACTCCATGATTAGTGTTGGTATTAAAGTGGATAGAATTGGAGTTGCTTGAATTAAATTGGGTTGATTGTCATGGTTGTTATTATTGTTATAGATTATGTGTTAAAAGTGAAGAGATTGTATATGCTAATGTTAAATCTCCATTTGGACAATGTTAGGGCTGGTTTAAGTTAAAAATGATGGATTATTTTTTATTAATGTTGTGGTTGTTATTGTGTCTGAGTATATAATGACAATGAATGAATTTGGAATGTCACATTGGAGTTGTAATTATTTTACGGACGGTGATACGTGTGGCTGCTTGAATTGAATTGGATGATTGAGTGTAGTTATGATTTTGCATTGTATGGTTAATTGTTGGGTTGTTATAAATCATCTCGATAAGGTGTGGTAGATGCAACTTATTAGAAGTAATTTGATAGCATCGTAATCGTCATGCTGATAATCAACGGAAGTCAAATGTTATGTGGGCTGTTTGGAGTATTCTTGAATCTCGTTTTGGCTTGTCTTTACATGAAATTTGAATATGTGATTATTGATGTTGCTTGGTGATTGTATGGCTGGTTTGAAAGTTGGAAAAGTGAGTGGTATAGGGGAGGTGCTATCCAATTATTTTTTAGAAATAACCTACTAACAATAAAGTACATTTTATGTCTTTCCATAGCTTAACCGTAGTGCCTAACGTTTTAATATAGGTTGAGACAATATTGGGTATCATATACGTATTGTGTATAAGTAAATTCTAAAGGTATATAAAGCTAACCTTTCTTTCTTTTGGCATGATCCATATGAAACAAACGGACGACGAATGTATAAATTACAAAGAAGCTCTTATTCTTACATACACTAGGATGGCTAATGTTCTTGTTTTCTGGAACTTATATCATTATGTCTTGATACATGTGTATGAATCCAGCCATTCTATTTTGGTATAATTCAGATTTTGATATAATTAATGTTTGGTATAATTCATAATGACAATCGAAGGGTACTTGAGACGACTACTGTCTTGATTTTCAAATGATGGTTCATTTTGATTATTCTATTGAGTCTCAAATGATGATTTAAATGCATATGGTTATTCATTACTCTGCTCGTGCATACTGTTGTCACATATTTCACAGAGTTCCAGGCCGAGTATGTATTCACTTACAGTTTCACTATATTATTCATCGAGTCCCTCACTAGAGAGCCGGGTACGGTATATTTATATATGATGATATTATATGATGACATGATGATGGAGCCGAGCCCCATGATGGGCCAAATATGATATACATGTATATGACAGATTCACCGAGTCCATAATGGGCCGGATATGATATATGATAGAATCATGTACGGTGGGGCCCTATCCTGCCATATGATACTGTTGATATTCTTAAAAGTCTGTAGACACATGTGTGGGTTGTATATAGATGTTGTTCGGTTGTACTGGTATGACTTATGTTTTGGGACATTCCCATTCATAGTGAAAGCCTTTTCGGCTCGCGTTTATGTATATAGTGGTACATTCCTACATGTAATGACAACCTTATCGGTTACGTACTATGCTATCTTATCTTTTGACAATTGTGACTCCCCCAGATAGGTGGTTTCAATATATATGTATATGTGATAATTTTGAGACGATGCTCCATTTGTATAAATTTCATGTCATGTGAGTGTTGATCGATTTTAGATAATAGATGTGTATATGAGTGTCCAATTCGGGCACCAGTCACGACCTACAGGGTTGGATCGTGACACCAGGTAAGGACCATGAACATGAGCTATTTATAAATTCACTAGCTGAAGCTAATTTGTAAAATTAGGATATCCTAAGGAGGCACGTAGTTCTGGGACTTGAGTAATCACCACTATTCCAACTTGGTTCTAGGTGATGCTCTCAATAAGAATAGCAATAATCATAGCATAGTCTTTGAAATGATAAGAGTATAGTAATACCAAATTCACAATAATATACTCAAATCAAAAGAATAGCTCCTTTAATAAATCATAATTTCATAACATATTCATAAAAGACACTTTTCTAAGCATCTAAATTAAGATAAGCTTGTTCATAGAAAATCATGAAAATCCTTTATGATGAGAATACTTTTGAAGCAATCTTGTTTTCGTAGAAATCATATTGATACATTTTCTAAAAGCATCCTTAAAATCATAGTTTCATCAATTCATGATACATGCATAATTCTCAAACATAATTTATTATCATAAAATAGGCATAATGCATGGGTTCATGAGAAACTACTAAAAAATATGTGATTAAATTAAATCATCCATATTAAAAATCAGAAAATAAATAAAATCATAATTGGTTGAACCCAATAAAAAATCATAAAAACCTTAGGTTTTAGAAAGAAACCATAAAGAGTAATTGAAGATTCTTTTATACTCCATAGATGAAAAGATCATCCTTGGATTAAACTCCAACATACCTCGATGAATTCTATCATTAAAACTTGAAGAAGAGACTTGAAGCTTAAAACCCTAGCTTGATTGGAGAAGAAGATCTTGAGATAGAATTTCTTGAGAGTCTTATGAGTTTTGAGTAAATGAGAGAGAAGAGGGAAAATTTTAAGTGTAAAAATAGTTATACAACTTAGGAATAGGTTTAAAACGACATAACTTAGGTATTAAAAAGTAGAAAATGACATAATTAACCTTGAGAAATAACAATTGGAGGTGACCTACGGGCCCTACCTATGAGTCGTAATTCATCACACGGGTCATCTAAATCTCTCATGATATCAAGGTAGGAAAACCACTCCTCTGAAGTTTGGTTTATGGCCACCCCCGTATGGGTTATAGACTCCATTACGAATCGTAGGTGTCGTCATTCTGTTGAGCCCTCAAATCAACTTCTCTGAATCTCTACCTATGAACTACCCTATGGTCAGTAGAAAACCTTACCAGTCGTGGGCCCTTCCATATTTCCAACTCTCAATTACTCATTCTCTGAATCTCTATCTATGACCTTTCCTGCAGGCCTAGGTCCCGTCTACAGACTGTCCTGTTAGACCGTAGAAAATGTTCTAAAACTTTTATTTCTTTCCAAACTCAGGTCCCTTCTACGATGGACTTCTATGGACTGTAGGACCTCATATTGTCCATAGGTACACTCGTACAACCCCTCATGTACCTCGATTTTTTTTTGTAGTTATTGGGCTCACCTACGAATGCTCTCCTATGGGCCGTAGGTCCATTTACAGTCCGTAGGCGGATTCATGGGAAGTTGCACAAACAAACTTCTTGAACTATTTTCTCTTAAAATTGACTTTTGAACTTTTGAGGTGTTATAATGCTACACCCCACACTCTTGAGCTCAAAATGTCTCTCAAGTTTCTTAGAAATTATCAAGTGAGTCGGATAATCTACTACGCTATCAAACAACTCTAAGGAAAGAACAATGCGATACCCCGTGAGAGGGAAGGTTGGAAATAAGGATAGGAGAGTCCGAAAGTAGTTGGACGCCAAGTAACGAGTAGTAGGACTCAATTTACCTACGTAACCTCTAACTTGAAATTCTTACAAACCTAAGCTACTTGAGTACATACCACGCTTACGTAGCAAGGAGTACTCGGGTTCTTAAAATAAGACGAGATTATGAAACCATGAGGAAGAGGAGAAAATGACACTTGAAAACATGGGAAGGTTCCACATGGAAGCAAGTGACCCACCTTCTTGGGGTCAAGTAGGTGACCCACCTACTTGGGGTGGGCCCCACAAGGACACCTTGCAGCCTAGGAGGCAAGGCATGGATCCGTGGCCCAATAGGGGCTAGACACGTGTTACCCTATGGGGATGACACGTGTTACCTCCAAATACACTCTATATATGTATGTTATGTGACTAAGTACTTCATTCTTCATCCAAAATTCAGCCAAGAACAAAGAGAGAAAATATGAGAGAAAGAGAGACTAACTACGACTTAGAAGAATTCAAGGTAAGCTCTCTACTTTTTTTCCATGAATTAATTATCTACGGTGTTCCTCAACTATGTGAAGATGTATATATGTATCTTATGATGCCTACAGAACCATATCTTCAGCTTTACAATTGGAACAAACAAGAGAAAGTTGAAGGAAAAGCTTGAAGAGCAAGAAAATGAGGGCTACGGCCTAGAGCCTGCCAAGGTAAGCCTCCGAGCTTCGCTCTATAAATAAATTATTTTAGGTGTCCTACGATGAATTTAGGGTGTTAATAATATAAATTTATGGGTTGGGGCAGTGAAGAAGCGATACAAACAATCATCTAAAGTTTTAGCACGTCAAGGAACTTCCGAGACTAGTTTGGCGAGCTTTGGCCAATTTCGGGTAAGGTAAGGCCTCTCCTTTCAATTTGGAGTTGATGGTGTTTCTATGAAGTGTATTACACGTTGTTTAAGTGGCTTGAAATATGAAAATTCCATAAATATGCTTGACGTTCGAAACAAACTAAATTTGAATCGCTATAGTTAAATTGAAGTCGAGTTGGATATTGTGCTTGTGGTGCTGCTGCTGCAGGTGTGTGGTGGTGTGTTACAGGGAATAAAGGTATTCTACGGTTAAATGTTTTACAAGATAGAGACTAGAAACCCTATTTTGCTATCGTAATGTTAAACAAGTTGTTTGGAGCTTATGTTGTTTAATGTTTCCATTTTTTATTTTTATATGAGCTATAGGTTGTTTTTGTTGGTTATCTGTAGTGATTAGGGATCTAATTGGAAATTCGGATAGGGCATGTTATAGGGGAGGTACTGCCCAATTTTCGTTAACTCCTTAACTGGCTAAAGAACTAGTCGAGAAGACGAATGAGAAAATGAGTTTTATGAATACTCGTTTGCAACTTAAGATTCTTTAAAGTCAAGCATGGTTGATATTCGTGTTGCTTCCATGTTGAATAGGTTCAAAGGACAACGAGGAAAACATGATAAAGAGTAACTCATAAGAGGTATGTAAATCTATCTTTCTTTCCTTTTGCCATGTCTTAGCCGTAAGTGAATTGTATGTGAAATGTGGGAGTAATTCCATTCCTAGAGCTCCAAGTACGCCTCATAATCCCTATCCACTTCTTGGTATTGGAACCCCTACAAGAATTGAGTATTGCTTGTTAAGGATTCTACGTGTTAAAGAGTAGTGTGTGGAAAGTTATATCTCCTTTCTCTTGATATGTACTTGGTATAAAAATGAGATTATGATCCCATAGTTGTTCACCGAGCCCCAGGATGGGCCGGGTACGAAATATGTACATGATGACCATATGAAGGAAACTACAAACTATATAGAGCTTATTCTCTTTCTTCTTTTGGCATGTCTTAGTTGTAAGTTAAATATGATATGAGCTCCGGGGTAATTCCATTCTTAAGCATCTCCTATTTACTTTTGAATATTGAACTCCTGTAATAGTTGAACTATTTCTTTAAAAACTTGTATGTGTTAAAGAGGTACCAAATGTACAAGCTCCAAGTCTTAAAGACTATATGATAACAAGTGTTTCTGATTCCATAAGCGACTTGGCCTTACATTGGTATATGTATAAGGTACCCGAGGTTACAATTGGTATAGCCCATAATGGCATTTAGAGGGTACTCAATATGACTACACTACTACTCGGGTCCTCAGGCAAAAGCTTAACTTTCTTATTCAGTAGAGTCTCTAATAATGATTTAAATTGCATATAGTTACTCACTACTCTACTCGTGAATACAGTAACCCTTCTATCACTGAGTCCTGGGATAGGGTATGTTCTCGTGCACAGTTCACTGCATTATCTACCGAGTCCCTCACTAAAGAGCCAGGTACACTATACGAGGATATGATAATACAATGACATGAAAAAATCACCGAGTCCCTCACTAGGGGAGCGGGTACGTATGTATATATATGATGATATGTTGTAATAAGGTGGTGATGGTTCCGGGCCTATGATGGTCCTAAAAATATGATTCACCAGATCCTTGATGGGGCCGGCTATATTGTATAATTTGAGCATGCATACTTTTATGATTCACTGAGAACAGGTACAAGTTTCTGATTTGATATTTTATCCTGTGCTTCTCTATTTCATATATACTTCCAGTTGTATTATGTTATGTTTTACTTACTCAGTACATATTTCATACTGACCCCCTTTTCTCGGGGGGGGGGGGCTGCATTTCATGCCCATAGGTACAGATACAGGTTTTGGGAGTCCGTCAGCTTAGGATTTTGTTCAGTTCAGCTGGAAGAGGCTCCATTGTATTGGAGCCTAGTTTTTGCACAGACTGCTGATGTATATAATTGTTTTTTTTATTCAGGGGTACGACGGGAGCCCTGTCCCACCATATGTTGTTGTTAATATTTTTAGAGGTCTGCAGACATGTGTATATGGGTTGTAGATGTCAGTTTGGTTCAGTTGGGTTTATATGATGTATTGTACGTGGTATTATGTTGTGGCAGCCTTGTCGGCTTGCGTGCCCTTTCATAATGTGATATAAATAAAAGAGGCTACAGGTTTATGGAAATGTTATCACTCAATAGGGTTCTGATGCATGCTACTATGTTGTTTATAGTTCAACTTGACCACAGCTGATAAATGTGTATATGAGGGTTCAGGTCGGACCCCAGTCGCGGCCTACGGGGTTGGGTCATGACAGAAGTGTTATCAGAGCAGTTCTTCCATGGATTGTCTGCAGACCTGTCTAGTAGAGTCTTGATTATCGATGTGTTGCGCACCACATTGATTAACAGGAAGCTATAGGACATTTAGGATATTACTTTTCTTTCACATCTGAGATCGTATTATAGATCCAAGTCATAGGAAAATCCCTTATAAGAACCTTGGATCTTAACAGAAGGACGACATCGTTGGAAGGAAGTACTTGATGACATGGGAAAGTTATGAAGCATGCAGGTAAGTAAAGGCACGAAAGATATCGGTTGAGTAATGTATTGGCATATTATTGTAATGTAAAGGCAAAACTTGAAAGGAAAGTAGACAGGGAAGTGCAACCGATGCAGGTAAAGTTGGACATACGAGGTAAGTCTATTACTTTCATACTATTGTTAATATTGAAAGCCCTGCATGGCTGCGATATTTGATGATATTGAAAGCCCTGTGTGTCTGTGAGATGATATGAATATATATATATATGCTGGCCCTGTGAGGCATTGTTGATATTTTCTGCGTACAGGTTTTTGGATAGTAAAGAGTATAGAGGAAACTCTGCCGAAATTTTCCCAGAACAAGGAAAGGGAATGATACATAGCTTCATAAAATGTCCTGGAAGTTGATACCGAGTACCCATATTATGCTAAAATAAAGATGTAGGAGGTACTCTCCATGTCATCGATAAGGGGCACCCTTTTTACTTGGGGAATTATATGTCAGAGAAACAAAAACTTATCTGAGCAGTACAGTTCAAACCACGGTATCTCCAGTCGTATTGGTGCTGTAGGACAAAAAAAAACTCAAGTTGAAGGGTAAGACGTCCAGCGATTAAGTTTTACTTCTCTTGAAAAGTACCAAGCCCCCAACTCTTAGTTGTAAATTAGATAAGTTGTTCACGACTCGAGGAACTCAGGGGGGGACCATGTGAGTCAAGTGTTGAAAAGTACTATGATGGTTAAGGGATTTTAGTTTTCTTCTAACAGTGGTTGGGAAGTGCTCTATGATAACAACTTATTACTTCTCCACTGACTAATTGGAGAAGGAACTTCTAACAGAAGCACCCCCAAGAGATGTCATGAACTGAATACGAGTACGAACTAAGCGGGGGATGTGTAATTATGAATTCAAAGGTGGGGTACAACAATACAGGGATAAAGTAAGATCGTTAGTAAGGCGCACTTCGTATGTGTTGACTAAGTTAAAAGCCTGTGTTGGGTTCACAGTAAGGGCAAGGGGTATAAGGTATAAAGGAATGATGCATGTACACAATGTTGCCCCAAAAATAATGGAACCCCTAAGAAATAAAGACGGCAAACTTAAGGAATAAATGGTGCAACTTCTATTCACCCCAAGAAACAAAGGATATAGGTTAGGATAAAGCTACTACTCCGAGAGAACCTTGGACAATCATCATCGGAATATGAGTGTTGCCTAGTTAAACATTGGAACGACTGCAAGTGTGTATTGACCTTTCATAAAGATAAGTAGAATGTGGCCTCAGATGAGTTATTTTCTGGGTCACATTATTCAAGTACCGATTAGTAGACGAGATATCACATTAGGTATGGGAAGGTTCTCGTAGCCTCGTGATTAAGCCAAGGTTCCGTACGTGGACAATCACGTTATAAAATATGCAGGAATATGGGGACATGATACAGTACCAAGTAGATTGGGGAAGGAGATTGAATACAATTGAGACTGGACACAGAGACGTAGAGCAAGGTATAAGCAGATAAAGGTGTAACTACCCTCTAAAGGGGGGAAGTCAATGAGAAATATTGCAAGGGTAAGGTGGAGGCAATTGATGTGACAATATATTTAAGATGGATACTTAAACTTTAATAAGATCCCTTGCTGAACCAAGTTAGGAAGGTATGGAAGCCACCAATAATTGGATAAAATTCAGAATGCTATGTAAGGTAGTGTTAAGATGTTTTTAACAAGACATTGAATGACATCATGCTAGACCAAAAGCCAAAATGTTGGCTATAGAATGGGATATAAGTGGTGTTGCGATAGATTAATAACCAAAGAAAAGGAATAGACAACCTCCTATGGTAGGAGATGAGAAGAGCAAAGGGTGAATAAGGGGAAAGGAAACAAGTATAACAAGATAGGACAAGCAAGTTCCAATGTGAGTGAGATGTGTATAGTAGAATGAACCAAGAGACGGAAATACTAAATCTACCTCATATAAGTTGCATCAGAATGGTTGTGCAACCTATGGGTATGTATATATAAGCATCAGGCTAATTAAGTAAGTACATGATAAAAGGAATAGGGGTTCAATAATGGAAATACAGTTATGATATTTTGAATACCCTACCGAGAGATATGAAGATAGGTTAAGCTAAACTATCGAGATGGAATTAGTACTATGGGAAAAGTAAGACATGGACATGGTTGGACCAAAGGTCTACCCCGATACTGACTATAGGATAAGGGACAAAACGGCAAGGTAACACATAAGACTTAGCGAGACGACGCTAAGATATTTCTCAGGATAAGTCGAGCACCTTCTCATATTCTCGTAAAGGTAAAGAATGACACGAGATAATGAATTTAAAGTGTTACAACTTGGGGTGAGGAAAATTATGAAATGATTTAAGTAAGACGAGCAGAACTAGCCGATTACCAAAAGATGGCAAATTTATATGTCAAATTCCTTTGGGAGTATACTAAGTAATGATAGACAGAGCACAAAACGACTATGAAAACCATTATATGAGGGGACTTCAACATTATTCAGTAGCCAACCTTAAGGATTGGAAAAAAAGGGGGGGCGAAGAAACCCAAAGGGTAAAGTACCAGTTAAAGTCTTCTAAGGAAGCTAAGAAATAGTACATGAGGTCCCTACAACTATTATCTTGAGTAGAGGGGCTTAAGTACAGCTAGCACTTGAATATTAATCCAAGGAAATATTGGGAGCACAGGCGGGTCTTAGTACCACCTTTCATCCTCAAAATAGATAAACAGGCTAAGCGTACCACCTAAACACTAGCAGATATGTCGCAAGTTGGTGTTGTTAACCTCGAAGGTAGCTAGGATTATCATCTATCACTTATCAAGTTGCCTACAATAATAACTACCACTCTAGTATCCCAATGACCCCGTACAAGACTGGTAGGGTAGGACGTGTAAGTCCCCTATTGGTTGGGTCGATGTTAAAAAGACTAAGATAGTAGGCCCAAACATGATTTATAAAGCTATGGACTAGTAGTACAAATTCGGCATAAATGATTTACAGATGATCAACATCGACAGTCAGAGTTCAAATTGATGATTAGGTGTTCGTAGCAGGGTCACCCAGGAAGGGAGTAATAAGATTCGGCAAGAAAAGGAAACTTATCCCAAAATACATTAAACCTTATCAAGTTGCTCGTAAGGTGGACAAAGTTGTCTGTAAGTTGAACTCACCACTTGATTTGGAAACCATATGCCTAGTACGTCTAATACGGATACTTCAAAAATGTACTGGAGATCCACCCGGAATATGTCCCATAGCTGATGCCCACAAAATAGAAGAATTATCATGCGAAGAATAACCTATCACTATCTGGGATCGACAAATTAGGAAGTTGCGAACAAGGACGTGACTTCTGTCAAGGTATTATGGCAAAACAAAAAATAGAAAGAGGATGACCTAGGAAGTCAAAAAGGAAATAGAAAGAAGATATCCAGACTTGTTCCCTATGTACAAAGGTAATCTAAACCCCTAAATAGGTTGAGAGATGACGGTTATACAAAACCCCCGAAATCCTTATGAAACCCTACAAGGTACGTTAACATTCGAGGACGAATGTTCTAAAGGGGGGAAGGATGTTACACCCCACACTCTTGAGCTCGGAATTTCTCTCAAGCTTCTTAGAAGTTATCAAGTGAGTCAGATAATCTACTACGCTATCAAACAACTCTAAGGAAAGAAGAATGCAACACCCCGTGAGAGGGAAGGTTGGAAATAAGGCTAGGAGAGCCCGGAAGTAGTTGGAGGCCAAGTAACGAATCGTAGGACTCAATTTACCTACATAAGCTACTAACTTGAAAGTCTTACAAACCTAAGCTACTTGAGTACATACCACACTTACATAGCAAGGAGTACATGGGTTCTTAAAATAAGACGAGATTGTGAACCCACGAGGAAGAGGAAAAAATGACATGTGGCAGCATGGGAAGGTGCCACATGGTAGAAGGTGACCCACCTGCTTGGTGGTGGGCCTCACAAGGACACGTGGCAGCCTAGGAGGCAAGGCATGGATCCGTGGCCCAATAAGGGCTAGACACGTATCAACCTATGGGGATAACACATGTCACATCCAAAGATACCCTATATATGTATGTTATGTGACTAAGTACTTCATTCTTCATCCAAAATTCAGCCAAGAAAAAAGAGAGAAAACATGAGAGAAAGAGAGACTAGCTATGACTTAGAAGAATTCAAGGTAAGATCTCTACTTTTTCTCTGTTAATTATTATCTACGGTGTTCCTCAACCACGTGGAGATGTATATATGTATCTTATGATTCCCAGGGAACCATATCTTCAGCTTTAAACTTGGAACAAATAAGAAAAAGTTGAAGGAAAAGCTTGAAGAGCAAGAAAAGGAGGGCTATGGCCTAGGGGCTGCGAAGGTAAGCCTCCGAGCTTCGCTCCGTAAATAAATTATTTGAAGTGTCCTACGATGAATTTAAGATGTTAATAACATAAATTTATGGGTTGGATCAGCGAAGAAGTGATACAAACAGTCAGCTAAAGTTTCAGCACGTCAAGGATCTTCCGAGACTAGTTTGGCAAGCTTTGGCCAATTTTGGGTAAGGTAAAGCCTCTCCTTTCAATTTGGAGTTGACGGTGTTGCTATGAAGTGTATTACACGTTGTTTAAGTGGCTTGAAATATGAAAATTCCATAAATATGCTTGACATTCGAAACAAACTAAATTGGAGTCTCTATAGTTAAATTGAAGTCGAGTTGGATATTGTGCTTGTGGTGCTTCTGCTCCAGGTGTGTGGTGGTGTGTTTGTTGACACCCAATTTTGACCGACCTATAACCCATTTTTCGATTGCTATTTGATTAAATGCGTATTTGTTAAATTTTTATTTATTATATGCTTGAGCTTACATTTGGTATAATATTTAAAATTTTATTATTGTTATTATTATATAAATAATATTATTATTTATTTCATTGGTTATTAATTTAGAATATTGATTCCAATCATCCATCTTCTTTTGACTAATCCTACATAAAGAAAAGGAAAACAATCTTGTGCATTGTTGTGACATTACAAAGCACTTAGTCATGATTTCTTTTACTTCAATTTTTTTTTTCTTTCAAGGGAAGACTAACACACACCACTCTCTCTATTCTCTTCTCTTTTCCTCTCTCACAAACACACCACTCTCTCCATTCTCTTCTCTTTTTCATCATAAAAAACACACCACTTTCTCCATTCACTTCTCTTTTTCTCCCTCAAAAAGTCTCCAAAGAAGCTTGTCCTTTCAGCTAGAACAAAGCAACTCCTCCCTTGTGGTAAGTAAATCAAATTCGTTTTTTGAAACTGCGTAGCTGTTGGTAATTTTAGCGTATCTCATTGTATAGATCTTTGTTTTTAGTAAATAAATATGTTTTGGAAAGATGAAACACGTACCTACAACTTTTATGTTTATGTTGGAGCTAGATCTGTTGTTATTGGGTCGAAAACGAGGATGCAACATAGGACAAGTTCTGTCCAGATGTTTTATTTAAAATTTCAGCATATACAACTGCTAGTATTTTGACCATATCTTTTTGTAAAAAATGTATTTTGCGGTGATTCTTTTATTTTTACAAGATTAAAACACATATCTACAACTTTTATATTATGTTAGAGCCTAGATATGCTGTTATTGGGTCAAAAAATAGGACGCAATATAGGACATGTTTTGTCCAGATATTTTATTTAAAATTCCAGCATGTACAACCGCTAGTATTTTTGATCATATCATTTTGTACAAAATGTATTTTATGATGAATCTTTTCTTTTTGCAAGCTTAAAACATATATCTACAACTTTCATGAAGGACATAAAGTCCTGTTTTGCCGTTTGGAGTTTCTAATTTTAGGTACAACATGAGGTACATTTTTGGCCGGATTTACTGTTTTGATAGCCTTTAAGTGTTGTTGTTTGTTGTTGTTGTTGTATAGCCTTAAGTGATAATATGAAATATTACTTCAAATTTATATATTATATAGTATAAATTGTAATTGGCCGATGAAAAAATCTTTCCGTCGATTTTCGAGGCATCCCGATTTTAAAAGACGGAAATTTTAATGTAAGCTTAAATTATATATTATATTTTGTAAGTTGAAATGGTCAATTGTCATTTTATTTTACTTTTTCTTTCGGTTATTGTTGCTACTTTTTCTAATATATATATAGATTTGTTGACTATTTATAAATCTTGTTGGAAAAGTTGAAACTTTGGCAAAACTTTTGACTATAGTGTTAATACTTGGTTCTCTTAGTTGACTTTGTTTGATGATTCTGTAAATGGGTGTTCATAACTTTGTTATTGTGACCATTTTCTTTTCACGAAATATTTGTTGTTTCGTACATAAACTTGCTACTTTGATTTATTTTTAGTGATTTCATGCATTTTTAAGTTGTGCTATTTCAATTTGGTTTCTGTTTGTCTATGTTTTATTAACTTTATGGTTATTTTAATTTTTATGGATTATGTTTGTATTTTTCAGTGATCTGGGTATTCTTCATTCAATTATTTGTTTATTGTTATTTATATTTCCTTAATCATACTACTTTTTTTGGTTGGTTGTTCCGTGTTGTTTACTTTATTTATATTGCTGATTCTATTTTTGTTTACATATGATTTATTAAAATTGGTCTCATTCATTTTTGTAACAGTGCTAGACTCGTGTTGCTATATTATTTAGTTGTTATTATCAGTTTGTTATGATTGTTATTATTCGCTTGTTGCATCCTATTAGTTAATACTTCATTGTCTTTGGTCAGTTTCACACAATTTTATGATTGAAATATATTGCAAGTTAAATGGTCGATGAAGAAATTACTATCGATTTCCAAGGCCTTCCATGTTAATAAGATGGATTTTAATTTTAGTTATTATTATTATTATTATTATTATCATCATCATCATCATCATTATTCATATTTATCTCTTACTAACACTTTTATCAAGTCTTTTATAGGTACTCAGAACTGCTTCCCGAGGAAGCTATTCGAATTAAGTTTGAATAATATTTTTAATTTATTACTGTATATAATATTGACGTTAGGCGAACATTAGGCCGTTCCTTATATTATTGCTTTAATTTACTCTTTGTGTATATTTCATTATATATTTGTGCAATATTTCCATCTCCTCAATTTAAAAATGAGTTCAGTTGGGATCCACAGTTGTGGATTTTGAAGGATGCTAATACCTTCCCTTCGGAATAACTTGAACCCCTTACTTCGGATCCATTGGTTTCATAGACATTTTTAAATAATTAATTAGTTTTTAATTATCCTAAAATTATGGTGAGTCATTAAATTAAACTATTTTTGAACAATCAAATTGATTTTTTATGAATCACCACGACTTTGCTCCTTATTTGGAAAAAATAAAAATAAACTAGGGATGTAGCACTTATTATAGTTACGAATCTGAGCTCACCATATAATAGAATTCTATTTTTTTTAGTATATATCGAGACACATATATTTTAAAATTATTTTAATAATTATTTATTCTTTATTAATATTTTATCAAGTGTTTGAAGAAGTATTCGGATATATCTTTCGAAAATAATATTCAAAAGTATTTTTTTTTCATATGGTAAAAAATTCTTTATTATAAAAGCAAATCTTTTAATATTGCATAAAAGCTATTTTTTCTTCTATACATTTACATTGTCTTTCTCATATTTTTATACATATAGTTGACAATAACATACATTATTTACTTGATTCATATTCTTTTATACATATATTTTATATAACTTTAATACATATTTTTTTTTACATATATATGTGTTATACTTGCAAATAATAATTTTATCTCCTCCCTCATTGATAAATTAAGTCTAGCCAGGTATCACATTTTGTAAATTTTGAAGGGTGACTAACACCTTCCCTTTGGAATAATGTAAACCCTTTCTTAGAATCTAAATTGGTTTTTTCGCAGATTGAAACGTGAGTCATACAGGTCATGCATCAAATAGGTTTTCCTTATTTTCCTTAATAAATTAGGTGGTGACTCTATACAATAATTAATCCTTTTAGAGTCTATATGTTGTGCTTTATCTAACCTCAATTAAAAATAGGGCATAACAGTTTGGCGACTCCGCTGGAGAACAATCCAGGTTTTAACCATAATAGACTCAATTTTTCAATTGAGGGAGGTATTGCTGTTCATATTTTTCGCATGTTAATATATTTCTTTTTCTCTCTTTGATTGTTTTCGCATCCTGTGAATTGTGTATGTCGTACGTAAAATCTTCATATTATTATCAATATTTTAATTTAATATATATTTATAGACCTTAATTATATATTTATTGACACTCGATTGGTTATTTTATTTCTATCGAGTCATAATTGTACACTATCACACACTGAGCATGCGATGAAGTATCTTACGCTTCTTCGAAATCTTTTCAAAACTCCTTTATTTTAGAGACGACGTGTTTAGATTACAATGCATCTTGTCGCATTGCCCTGTACATTCTAAAAATACATTGGTTCAGAGTTGAACTCTAACTCATAGCCTCACTTTTTTTAAACACAATCATTAATTCATAATAGTCATAAAAAAAACTCATAGGTATGTTTATGTTGGAACTACGTTTGACCTGATTCCCGCTTCAGTTGTGACACCCCGGAAATGGTTTTGGGAAGACTCGAACATTTCTTCACGTGGGGGTAGACTCAGACCGGAGGACTTGTAATTCTACACATGAGTTAGGATTAATTCCTAAGTAATTGAAGTGGGTTAGATGTGTTTAGGGGTCATAAGGGATCTCTAACACCAAGTCGAGTCCAAAGAACTCCAATCGATTAAGTTTTCGGATGAGTTAGTATAAGAGACAACTTCAAATGACCATATCTCCTAGTATATAAAGTACTAGGTGGCCCACGACATACCAAATTAAAGGTATTTGAGTCTTCTTTCCAACGCCACTAAGATTGCAATTTTTGGAGTTCGGAGTCAAAAGTTATGGCCATTTTACTACAGACTAGTACTGCAGGAAAATAGCCTCAGTAGCGCCAGAAAATAGCCTCAGTAGTTTGGGGCTTGGCGCGACGTGCCACTATAGCGCCAGCAAGGTTTTTGCCCAATTTTTCAGATCTTTGAAGAGGGGCAACTTGGACTTTTCCCTAATTATATATACTCTATCCTTGAACATTTTGGGACCATTTTTTCAGTCCTCCCTCTCTCTAAAAAGCCCTAAAACTTTCCCTCTCTTCTTCTTCTTCTTCTTCTTCTCGAAATCCTTATCCAACAAAGATTGCCTTCAAGAGCTTCAAGAATTCAAGCCTTCCATTGAAGACCTAACATCAAGGTTTCGTCAAAGTCTTCAAACAAGGTATGTAAGGCTAACCTAAAATATGGATTGAGTTCTTCCATATGCCCATAGATGTGTTGGTTAGGAGTTGTGAAAGAGTTGCACCTTCTAGAAAGGTTTTCTTGAAAACTTTCCCTAAAACTATGGAATGTTTTTTAGATACAAATGGTTGATTGATGATTTTAATGACTTGAGTTATTAAATAGTTATTCTTCATATTATTAACTACAAATGTATCTTTGTGTATAGATTTATAGGTATTGACGATATTCTTGAGTTGAGTTTTGTTGAGAGTATGGGTTCATGTTTCATTCACATGAACCCAAGATGAGATTTCTTGTCATAAATGTCTTGAGGTTGAGATGGATAGTTGTGTGTATATATGTATTGATTGGAATGAAAATAATGAATTGGTTAGTCAAGAATGTCCGTTTGCTTCTATAAAATGAACATAGGACAAAAATAAGGATTTTGGAGTAGATGTTTGATGATTGATGTGATGACGATACTTGACAATGATGTGATGATAATGTTTGATGATGATGTAAATGATAATATATGATGATAATGTGATGATGATGTTTTGATGATGATGTGAGTGATGACGTGAATGGTGCTTATTTAATATGTATAGAATGATTGATGAAGAGGTGTATTGATGAGGATGTTATGTGATGGAGCGGATAGGAGTATAATGTGATTATGTGATATGTGGTTTGCATAATCTGAGTTTATTGGAGTCTTATGAGTATTTTAAAAATAAAGGATCTTTTGAGAAGGAGTTTTAAATAAATGATTTGTGAGCATTTTTGCATAAACTATTTATACACTATTTTTGAGTTTAAGAAATGATTATTTTCATCTATGATTTAAAAAGAGTTTAAGCATGAGTTGAGTTTGAGGAGTCTTTTAATTATTTTGAACACGAGTATTTTGATTATAAATGAGTTGAGCATTTTTACTTGTTAATATGTCTTAGTGATCTCTTTAAACGTGTGATTATGTTGCATAAGTCAATTTTCTTGAATGTGTTACTCTACTTGAGGTTTAGGGCTAAAAGTCATAGAGTTGTGATGAGTCTTGAGGAGATGTCATAAATGCTTATCTAAATAAGGCTTGATTGAGTTAATTTGAGGATGGAATTGACGAGTGGACAAGGTCCTAAATGAGACTTGCCATTATGACTTAATTGAGTTGAAATGAGAACAGAGTTGATGAGGTGGTAATGTTCCATATGAAACTAGCCGTGAGGGCTTGTTTGAGATGATTGGAGGGAGTCTTATGAGCATGGAGTCATGGGAGGAGTATCGATCACCAAAGCGGGTAAGAGTATAGTCCATAATCGAAGCCCAGAAACTATGCCGCCAACGTAGGTAGGGATGGAACCGTTAAAGTCGGATGCTTCCCATGGGATCGAACCGTTAAAGTCGAATGTTTCCCATTTTATTGTCCTGAAATGATAGGACTTAACTAATCGATGGTATCCATGATTAGGGAGGCGTTCATGCCCTGGCAAGGTATGGACGGACAGGGAAACAACGTCTGATTGTTGTACTATCATCGGCTCATAGGTGATGGTTGTCGAATAAGAGAAACTCCCATTTAGGTCTTGATAGTGCTCCGAGTCAGTTGAGTTGAGTGTCTTATGAGTTAGTCCCGTCTAAACTATTTCTTGTTAGACTTAGGGCATTTAAGTGAGTTGCTATATGCTTATGAGTTAGTCCTGTCTAAACTATTTCTTGTTATACTTAGGACACTTGAGTGAGTTGTTACATATTTATTGAGTTGAGTCCTTTGAGTTGATTGTTGAGTTGAGGGTATATGGTCGGATTGGGTTAGATGCGTTGTGATTGGATTGTATATGATTTGGATGGATATATGAGTTGATTGGATTAGATGATATGTGATTGACTTTGAATTAACAGTATATGATTGAAATGGGATTGAATAATTTAATTGCACTGTATTATACATGATTAGATTGGATTGTATGGTATATGATTGGTCTTTGTCTAAAAATGTATTCTTACTTTAGACTTATGACGCCTTATTTGAGTCTCTCTTATCTTTCTGATGTGAGATATTTGGATCAATGTTATTCTTCCTTGAGGTATGTTTCATTCTGCCATATTACATACTCGTACATTCCACATACTGATGTCCATTTGGACCTGCATTGTTTCATGATGCAGAGACATGTTTAAGAGATCATCAATAGGAGAATCATTGGGGATCTATTCACACTCAGCATATTGGTGAGTCCTCCCCTACTTTCGGAGGACACCGCTTATGTAATCTTGCATCGAGTTAGCCCTTTCCATTTTTATTTGAGGTAGCCATGAACTTGTTATTGGCACCAATTAGATAGTAGTGATAGAGGCTTCATAGACTAGATAGTGATGGGTCGATTGAGTACTTCTATCCTTGAGTTATTCTTGTCAAACTATTTTTAATGACAAATATTTTAGTTGATCTGTTGGCCCATGGCCTTTATTCTTTGAGTTGGATGGGTGATTTGAGTTGCCCGCTAAATTATTCTTTATTTTTAAACTTTTGGTTGAATGAACGAATGAACGGTTGTGTGATCAGGCTATGTGGTTTGTTTGGGAGTCAGAAATGGTTTTTGAGTGCCGGTTACGTCTAGGGTACCCTCTCGGGGCGTGACAAATATGGTATCAGAGCACAGAGTTCAAGTGTCCTAGAGAGTCTATGAAGCCGTGTCTAGTAGAGTCTTGCTTATGGGTGTGTTGTGCACCACACTTATAATCAGGAGGCTATAGGACATTAAGAATTTGTTTCCCTTCTTTCATATTCTGAGTTCGTGCAATAGAGTTTAACTCTATGAATGTTCCCTTCTAATTCGTGCGTTGCTCAAATCCATTTAACTACCCTTCATACTCAAGGTAGTTGAAACGGTAGATATGAGATTCTTATTGATGAGTTAAGATAAAGTCTTGAGGAAGGGAAGAGATGGCACAAGGCTTGAGAGGAGTCGATTACTGTGCTTAACTCTATTGATCTGGAAGGATGTACTCTCATTCATATGGATCGTGCGTTGAGTCAGAGCGATATGTATCCTAGAATCTTATCCCTACATCTTGATTTGAATGTCACCTTCGAGGGGGAAGTTGTGTATCTGAGTGACAAGTCTTACCATTCAAGGGAATGTGGTTTGAGGTATAGTGAGCTATGGTTGGTAGAATGATTGTAGAGGTAGGAAGAGGGAGTTAGAGGAGTAGAACTGAAGTAGTAAGAATGGTGGTTGATTGAGGCCTACAACTAGAGTGGAGTATCTATAGGGTGAGTAATGAGGTGTAATAAATGATTGTGATAGTTCTAGTTTTAAGATTTTATTTAGTAGGCTTGACATGACATATGCGAGAGATTAAGATATTAACTTGCGAGGAGAGTGTGTTATGAATGGAGGGGTTATGTGACCCTCAGATGTAAATAGTGAATTGAGTCTAAGTCATATGGTAAGAAGAGGCTTAAGAGGTGTATATGAAACAGTATAGATTTGAATGAGGTTCTAAATTTGTGAGTCGCTTTGAGTGACTAGTTAGTGTCCTTTAGTTGATGCCTTTAAGCTAAGGGGGAGATGATGGGGTAATGATCCAAAGTAAGTCTTGAGCTTTGATAGTGATGAGTTAGCCAATATGATAGTAGACGGAGTTGAGCGAGAGTAGATGAGGGAGAGTGAGTGCTTCCCAATTGTGATAGTTGTGTTGTACTTGTCTAGTTGAGGATAAATGTGTGGAGGAGGAGTGAGATGAGACCTTGTGATGGGCAATAGATAGGTAAGAGTATGTTATTATGTCTTCGGGAAAGAGCTCATACGATGATGAGGTTATAAGTGTTAAAGTAAGCTCGAGAACTCTTAGATATGAGTGAGGTAGTTAGAGTGATAAGCTTGAGTGTATGGTTGTCACTGTGAGAGTGATGGTAGTAGACTAATGATTGCATCTGGGGGAAATATTGGAGGTACGTGAAGGGTGTTATAAGGCTTGGAAAGGAGAGGAAGTTCGGACACTAATATATTGACCTCATAAAATGGTGAAGAGGATTGGAAATGTCGCTTGTGAATTAGAATTCGACGGTTGAGGATGTAGATGTTTGAATGATTCGGTCAATGGAGTTTTGATGTTCTATTTGTGCCAAATGATGAGAATGATGAAGGTGATGTCCCTATTCCTCAGTTGAAATGATTTGTCTATTTTTGAGTTTGAAAAGCCAATTGTCTAAATTGCTTGATTGGTTGATTCAATTGAGTTTCGATTTTTATTCGTGCCTCGAGTACACCATTGGTTTACTCATCATTCGAGGATGAATGATCCCAAGGGGGAGATAATGTGACACCCCGGAAATGTTTTTGGGAAGACTCGAACATTTCTTCATGTGGGGGTAGACTCAGACCGGAGGACTTGTAATTCTACACATGAGTTAGGATTAATTCCTAAGTAATTGAAGTGGTTTATATGTGTTTAGGATTCATAAGGGATCTCTAACACCAAGTCAAGTCCAAAGAACTCCAATCGATTAAGTTTTCGGACGAGTTAGTATAAGGGACAACTTCAAACGACCATATCTCCTAGTATATAAAGTACTGGGTGGCCCAAAACATACCAAATTAAAGGTATTTGAGTCTTCTTTCCAACGCCACCAAGATTGCAATTTTTGGAGTTCGGAGTCAAAAGTTATGGCCATTTTACTACAGACTAGTACTGCAGGAATTTCAGGCCTGGGCGAAATTTGGGCTTGGCGCTCCAGTGGCGCCCCACGCCACTATAGCGCCAGAAAATAGCCTCAGTAGTTTGGAGCTTGGCGCGACGTGCCACTATTAGATGTGCAGGGTTTTAAGCCTATTTTGGCTTGGCGCTGCAGTGGCGTGATGCGCCACTATAGCGCCAGCAAGGTTTTTGCCCAATTTTTCAGATCTTTGAAGAGGGGCAACTTGGACTTTTCCCTAATTATATATACCCTATCGTTGAACATTTTGGGACCATTTTTTCAGTCCTCCCTCTCTCTAAAAAGCCCTAAAACTTTCCCTCTCTTCTTCTTCTTCTTCTTCTCGAAATCCTTCTCCAACAAAGATTGCCTTCAAGAGCTTCAAGAATTCAAGCCTTCCATTGAAGACCTAACATCAAGGTTTATTCAAAGTCTTCAAATAAGGTATGTAAGGCTAACTTAAAATATGTATTGAGTTCTTTCATATGCCCATAGATGTGTTGGTTAGGAGTTGTGAAAGAGTTGCACCTTCTAGAAAGGTTTTCTTGAAAGTTTTCCCTAAAACTATGGAATGTTTTTAGATACAAATGGTTGATTGATGATTTTAATGACTTGAGTTACTAAATAGTTATTCTTCATATTATTAACTACAAATGTATCTTTGTATATAGATGTATAGGTATTGACGATATTTTTGAGTTGAGTTTTGTTGAGAGTATGGGTTCATGTTTCATTCACATGAACCCAAGATGAGATTTCTTGTCATAAATGTCTTGAGGTTGAGATGGATAGTTGTCTGTATATATATATTGATTGAAATGAAAAGAATGAATTGGTTAGTCAAGAATGTCCGTGTGCTTCTATAAAATGAACATATGACAAAAATAAGGATTTTGGAGTAGATGTTTGATGATTGATGTGATAATTATACTTGACAATGATGTGATGATAATGTTTGATGATGATGTAAATGATAATATATGATGATGATGTGATGATGATGTTTTGATGACGATGTCAGTGATGACATGAATGGTGCTTATTTAATATGTGTAGAATGATTGATGAAGAGGTGTATTGATGAGGATGTTATGTGATGGAACGGATTGGAGTCTAATATGATTATGTGATATCTGGTTTGCATAATCTGAGTTGATTTGAGTCTTATGAGTATTTTAAAAATAAAGGATCTTTTGAGAAGGAGTTTTAAATAAATGATTTGTGAGCATTTTTGCATAAACTATTTATACACTATTTTTGAGTTTAAGAAATGATTATTTTCATCTATGATTTAAAAAGAGTTTAAGCATGAGTTGAGTTTGAGGAGTCTTTTAATTATTTTGAACACGAGTATTTTGATTATAAATGAGTTGAGCATTTTTACTTGTTAATATGTCTTAGTGATCTCTTTAAACGTGTGATTATGTTGCATAAGTCAATTTTCTTGAATGTGTTACTCTACTTGAGTTGTTGGGCTAAAAGCCATAGAGTTGTGATGAGTCTTGAGGAGATGTCATAAATGCTTATCTAAATAAGGCTTGATTGAGTTAATTTGAGGATGGAATTGACGAGTGGACAAGGTCCTAAATGAGACTTGCCATTATGACTTAATTGAGTTGAAATGAGAACAGAGTTGATGAGGTGGTAATGTTCCACATGAAACTAGCCGTGAGGGCTTGTTTGAGATGATTGGAGGGAGTCTTATGAGCATGGAGTCATGGGAGGAGTATCGATCACCAAAGCGGGTAAGAGTATAGTCCATACTCGAAGCCCAGAAACTATGCCGCCAACGTAGGTAGGGATGGAACCGTTAAAGTTAGATGCTTCCCATAGGATCGAACCGTTAAAGTCGGATGTTTCCCATTTTATTGTCCTGAAATGATAGGACTTGAATAATCGATGGTATCCATTATTAGAGAGGCGTTCATGCCCTAGCAAGGTATGGACGGACGTGGCAACAATGTCTGATTGTTGTACTATCACCGGCTCATAGGTGATGGTTGTCGAATAAGAGAAACTCCCATTTAGGTCTTGATAGTGCTCCGAGTCAGTTGAGTTGAGTGGCTTATGAGTTAGTCCCGTCTAAACTATTTCTTATTAGACTTAGGGCATTTGAGTGAGTTGCTATATGCTTATGAGTTAGTCCTGTCTAAACTATTTCTTGTTAGACTTAGGACACTTGAGTGAGTTGTTACATATTTATTGAGTTGAGTCCTTTGAGTTGATTGTTGAGTTGAGGGTATATGGTCGGATTGTGTTAGACAAGTTGTGAGTGGATTATATATGATTTGGATGGATATATGAGTTGATTGGATTAGATGATATATGATTGACTTCGAGTTAATAGTATATGATTGAATAATTTAATTGCACTGTAATGTACATGATTGGATTGGATTGTATGGTATATGATTGGTCTTTGTCTAAAAATGTACTCTTACTTTAGACTTATGACGCCTTATTTGAGTCTCTCTTATCTTTCTGATGTGAGATATTTGGATCAATGTTATTCTTCCTTGAGGTATGTTTCATTCTGCCATATTACATACTCGTACATTCCACGTACTGATATCCATTTGGACCTTCATCGTTTCATGATGCAGAGACATGTTTAAGAGATCATCAATAGGAGAATCATTGGGGATCTATTCACACTCAGCATATTGGTGAGTCCTCCCCTACTTTCGGAGGACACCGCTTATGTAATCTTGCATCGAGTTAGCCCTTTCCATTTTTATTTGAGGTAGCCATGAACTTGTCATTGGCACCAATTAGATAGTAGTGATAGAGGCTTCATAGACTAGATAGTGATGGGTCGATTGAGTATTTCTATCCTTGAGTTATTCTTGTCAAACTATTTTTAATGACAAATATTTTAGTTGATCTGTTGGCCCATGGCCTTTATTCTTTGAGTTGGATGGGTGATTTGAGTTGCCCGCTAAATTATTCTTTATTTTTAACCTTTTGGCTGAATGAACGAATGAACGGTTGTGTGATCAGGCTATGTGGTTTGCTTGGGAGTCAGAAATGGTTTCTGAGTGCCGGTTACGTCTAGGGTACCCTCCCGGGGTGTGACATCAGTCTTCGGTCTCCTAAGTACCACCCTCAAATAACTGATTCCTCTAAAGAAGTTTAAAGGAAGCAACTTCTTTATTTCTCAACTTTTGTACTTGACGATCTAAATGTCAACGAAAGCCTCTTCATAGGAGATACTCTATTTCTGTCATGACCCAAAAATCAAAGTCATGATGACACACATACCAAACCCTAATCTGGTTTACAAGCTTAACAATAATACTCAAACAAGACTTTCAAAAGGGAAGTCAGTCCACATAATATATATATATATATATATATAAAAGATAACAGAGGAAATATTCCAAAAATTTAGTGCCATAAATGTAAAGAGAATATACTGCAAATGTCGAATTTGATATACATCATAAGTCTCTGAATAATAGTAAAGACTAAAAATAAAGGACAGAAGTTGTGGTGATCCGGATCGCAGGATCTCACCACTAATCTGAAAATGCAAAGTACAATAAGAATGTCAGCTGCCACTTGGAATACCCTAACTAGGATCTACATCAAGAAGGGACACAAAAGTAGGAGTGAGTACAATCCATGTGTACTTAGTAGGTTTGACTGATTGAGTATCAAAAAAATCAATCTTATGCAATAAACTAAGGAACGCTTCCACCAGCATACAGAAAACTCCTATTTTGGCATCGGTGCTGCCAATTTATATAGAATGGCGCGAGTAAAGTAAGCACATTGGGGCATTTAAATATTACAAATAATTAAAGCCGTTGATACAATAATTAGGAAAATTATTACATTGTTGAGGGATAAATAAATTCAATTTTCTCATGTGCATAAGGAAGGAAATGTAAGTCAAGTAATCTAAAAAGTAATGCAATGCAATAAAATGAGATGATGCAATGATATGGAGGTACGTTGGAATCAAGGTTATCTTACAACCTATCATATACGACCATCAAGATAAGGCTTACAAACAGGGACATATGGGAGACTCATAGTCCATATACCAAATAACAATCTCAATATCTAATCCACTTGCCACCTAACTCGTGGTCAAGGATATAAAAAAGGGTGTCATATTTTTTTTTCAAAAAGAATCTCCACAGTTCTCAACTTTCCATGATCAATGATACTCTGAATGACGATGAATGCATCACAACACATATATCACGGAGGAAATATTTAGCTCCATATGTAAAATAAGGTTCAAAGTTCTCAAAAGAAAACCAAAACATGATATACACCCTTAATAGATAGTAATGAGAAGGAAATACATTTAAATAGGTGTTCATCTCTTTTTGAAAGATTTTCAGTACTCGATCGTAATCAAAATCCCTCAACTTAACCCCTTAAGCGGCATTACAACTCAAATAGTATCACAAGCCTCTCACAGGCAAAATATGAATAACATGCTCTCAAAGCAAATAGAATAGAAAATAAGGCTCCCACATGGGCAACACAGTACATTTTGGCCCCCACATGGGAATCATAATAAAAATAAGCCCCCACATGGGCATCACAATAAAATTAATGGTCCCAAATTATTCTACAATCACATCCCAAAGTCTTTATTATATGAATGACTAATAACCCAATCTAGTCTCAAAGAAGGATATCCAAATATACCTCAAAGGCCGAAACTTCGAACGAATGCTCTAATTTGAGCTCAACTCATGAACACCAACTCTGAAATAATTATCCACTATCAAGAATGGAAAGAGTTTGTCAAAAGGATTCTAACAATACCCATACTACAAAGTTTTAGAATCGAGGTCAAAGTCGTCCAAAAACTACTTCAAATATAAAAAGGATAAATCTGGAATTTTATTTGAAAATTATTTTCTACCCATCAAGGGGAGTTCGTTGTTAAGAAAACCCATTAAAATGATCAACAATCGAGTTAAAAATCATCAAATCTTTAAATTTGAAATTGGGAAGAAAAACCCTCCAGACATCCATTTGAAATCTTGATTTTGAAGGTGAATTGAAAGATAAAAAAGGATGAAAGTGATTTAGTAATGATGAGAGAACTTACCCCAAACGAAAATCTTCAAGAATTCCATGAAAAACCCTTCTCCTAAGCTCCAAAACGAGTGAAAATGGTGGAATATGAGGAAAAATAAGGTTTTTCCAAATTAACACTATTCAATTAAGAATCCTTCATCGCGATTGTGATTCAATAACTCTCACAATCGTGCAGTATAGTGGGAAGCCACATCGAGAATGCGGGGAGACTAACGTGATCGCAAAGAATGAAGAGGAGGCTTGTGATTGTGTGGCTTTAATTGCGACCTCGATGAGTTAAGCAACCTACATTAGAAACCAGAACACAACAGGTTGCCAACTATAAAAACACTTCTAGTTGGACCCTCAGAAATCATTTGAGGTCCGATAAAAATAAACCGGATATGCGACTACACTGAATTCGACATTTTGGGATCAATGGAATTGTCAGATTTTTAAAAAACAGTCGTTATGATGAAATTACCCTCCCAGACCCTTTATAGGCCTAAACCTCAACTTTTATCCTAATTTTCCAAAATTAAAACTAAGGTCCTAGAATTCTACGTCAATGCTTAACTAGACCATACTTGACGTTCCAAACACAACGGATTTGATGAAATTTCCATCTGATGTTCGGATATCAATATGATGACAAAAGTCAACTATCTTAATAAAACTTTCCACTCAAGGCCTCAAATCTCCATAATCACACCCTATATAACAAATAAGATATGAAAATGCTACAGGAAAGGGGAAAATGGTCATTTTTCATAGAAAAGCAAATTTTCAAGAATATGAGTATTACACTATCCACCCATTTATCATATGTTCGTCCTTTTTAACCACCCATTTATTATATGTTCATCCTTGAATGAAAAGTAAATTAAGGTACATATAGGGGCTAAAAACTGAGGATATTTACGATGCATGTCTGACTCCACCTCCCATGTAGCCTCCTCAATAGGCGAATTCCTCTACTACACCTTCACTGAATCAATATGCTTTGATCTCAATTGTCTAGTCTGTCTATCCAAGATAGCAACATGGTCCTCCTCAAATGACATGTCCTGAACCAAAGCAACTGTGTCCCACTGAATCACATGATCTTCATCATACCGGTATCGCTTAAGTATCGACACATGAAACAAAGGATGAACAACAGAAAGGTTTGGGGGTAAGGCCAACTTATAAGCCACCTCTCCATACTTCTCTAACACCACAAAAAGGACAATAAACATCAAACTGAGTTTCCCTTTCCTCCCAAATATCATCATACCCTTAGTGGGTGTGTAAGACCCCAGAAGTTGGAGAGTCTTAAAATGAGGATCAAAGGATGAAATCCCCAAAAAATGCAGAAAACAGGCAGCAGGTGATGACCACGGAGGCCATTATGGATCGTGGTCCACACCATGCATAGTGGTGAGCCACCATGGTGGTGATACTGAAAGTGAGTCCCATAATAAAGGGTACATGACTAGGGACCACCGATTATGGTGAGCACCACCGATCGTAGTGCTCACCGTGGTGACCCCTCCCCTAAGGCCCTATGGAAACTTTCCAAGGCAAGGACTGTGAGTGACCATCAGGGGCCATGTAGCTCTTCAAGAACTGTGGTGTGTTCCGTAATGGTCACTTCTGCAGGCCCACCCATAGGTCCTACATCATGACCATGGTTCACGAACCATGATTCCCTCCACAGACTGTGAAGGTCTCCGTGGAGGAAATACTAAAACCTTCCCCTGCAAACCCTAAAATTTTCCTCCAAGTTAGTTATCATGGGACACCATCATGGACTATGGTGAGCACCACGGACAATGATGGGTTATTCGTGAAGCCCAGTTTAGCTAGTTTTAGAGAAGTATTTCGGTCTTTTTCATTTGTTTTTAACAACAAAGTGAGGTTGTTTTGAGGACTGAATTCACCCTATCTAAATGATCTTAAGCCCTTCCAAGTTCATTATTCTCACTTATAGTTCTAAGACTCAAAATCCTAACCTCTCCAGCTCCTCTCACGGTCTTCTTCTTCACTAAGAAAACCTAGGTTTCATTCCAAGACTTCAAGTCTCCACTTTCAAAGCTTGCGTTAGGGAGTTATTTCCCCAAGGTATGTGCGTTTTCTTCATGGGTTCTTCCACCTATGGAGCCTAAGTATTTTGCAAACTTAGAAATTCAACTTCAAGTATGAATTTTATGGGTTTTCCTATTATGATTCTAAAAGCATATATTATTGAATATTTGAAGTTCATTTACCTATATTAACTTATATTGGCTCTTAATTGCGTGAAATTGATTATTATATTAAAGGTCTTTATATGAAGGTCTGAAAGGGTTTCAAGGTGTATTGGTGGATTATTTCAAAGATATCTTAATTGATGCATTTCATTACTCTCATGCATTCTAGTATTGATTTAAATAATTTGAAAGTTGATTGAATAGAACCCACCTAACTCATTATGTTTCAATGAAGTTTGAATTAAAAGAATTGACTCCAAAATTAATATTTATGAAAGAAAATGTCTATGATCAAAAGGAGTCTTATAAAATGAAAGAATGATAAAATGATTATGAAATGATGCATTCCACTTGTGAAAAGCCAATTCTTAATTGTGCAAATCAAGGAAGAGTTCAAATAAGCTATTCTACCTAATGATGCTTTGATGATTTAAAAGCTATGTAAATGATTATGTTCTTATGTTATTAAACTATTCGTGGGATTGACTTAGCACCGAATGGGGCATTAAGGTGAGATTCAATAAGGGAATCCTAGTAGCAATCCCTTATCTCATTAATTATATGCCAACATACGAGCCCTTGCAGTCTTAGGTTAGTGGATCCACAAATAGTCCTAAATGTTAAAGAAATGAATGATGTTTGATGGAGCTCCACCTGACAAGTAGTCTTCCTGTGTCAATGTAGGGGGTTATTTTGGATTCCATATAATAGCTCGCATGGTCTGAAATGATGGTTACGGTCATCTTCCAATAAATGAATGTCGTAATGCTCATTACTAGATTATTCAAGCATGCATTCACTTATGTACTTTGCTTATAAATGTCTTAATGCTTTACATACTTGGTATATTTAAAGTAATAATGCATACTTGTAATACCCCAGAAGTTGGAGAGTTGGCTAATAACATCACTGGAAATAATATGGCCAAGGAACACACCTAACCTCAACCAAAACTCACACTTAATAAACTTATCAAACAACTGACGATCCTTGAGAATTTGCAAGAAAATCCTCAAATGATCGGCTTTCTTATCCACACTTTGAGAATAGATAAAAATATAATTGATAAATACAATGATGAACATATTCAAATATTGCTTGAACACTCCATTCCTTATATTCATGCAAGCTGAAGGAGAATTCGTCAATCTAAAACATATAACCAAGAATTAACAGTGACCATACCGAGTTCTAAAAGTCGTCTTCGAAATGTCAAAGTCCGTTACTCTAAGATGATGAAAATGATCAATCTTTGAAATTATGCTATCACCTTTAATCAGATTGAACAATTTATCATTTCTTAGGATGGGATACTTATTGTTGATTATGACCTTTTTCAACTGCCGACAGTCAATACACATGCAAAAAGAACCATCTATTTTTTGAACAAAGAGAATCTAGGCACCCCTTTGAGAGATACTCGGTCACATGTAACCCTTATTCAAAAGGTTCTTTAAATGATTTTTCAACTCCTTAATTTCTACGAGATCCATTCAATAAGGACAAATGGAGATAGGATAGGTATCTGGGAGTAGATCAATTGTAAAGTTTGATTTTTCTTTTGAAAGGAATGCCAGGAAGATCATCAGGAAAAACTTCCAGAAACTCATTCACAACAGAAACTGACTCAAGATTAGGAGTTTCAGAATTCTTATCCCTAACCCATACCAAATTATAGATAAAATCTATAGAAATCATCTTTCGATCTTTAAGGCATGAGATAAATTGATCTTTAAATGCTAAATTACTATCTTTCCCCTCTATGACTGGTTTGGAAATTAAATTTTAACCACTCGGGTTCTATTTTAAATAGATACATAACAAGTATGAAGTCAATCCATATCGAGAATAAAATCAAAGTAAGTCATATCTAACTCTACAAGATCAATAAGATGATTTTCTAAAACAATTGAGTCTTGGGAATTTCTATAAACTCGTTTAGCTAAAACTGAATCACCAGTAGGTGTAGACACTAAGAAATGTTCTAACAAGATCGTCGTTTTCCTTGTTATGTTGATCCCTCAAATCAACTTATTTGAATCTCTAACTATGAACCATCCTATAGTTCGTAGACAATCCTACGGGACGTAGGCCCTTCTGTCCTTCCAACTCTCAATTATCCCTTCTCCAAATCTCCATTTATGACCCTTCCAATGGTCCATAGGTCCGATCAACGGACCATCATGTTTCTCCATAGAAAATATTTTGAAGCTTGTAATTTTTCTTGAACTCAGGGTCCCTTATATTGACTGTAGGACCTCATACGGTCCATAGATAGGCTCATACAACCACTCTTGAACTTCCATATTTTTTCCAAGTGTTGGGATCACCTACGACTTCCCTACAACGGACCGTAGGTCCTTTTATGCTCTGTATGTTGCTTCATTGGATGCTACACTAGCAAACTTCCTAAACTCTTTTCTCTTCAAATAGACTTTTCAACTTCCAAGGTGTTACAATTTATTAGCTTCTTATTCTCTTTTCCTTATGCTAGGAAAAATATATATCCTTGATCATCTTTTGGGAATCCATTTGTGTGCATTGTGGTAGATATTCCACATAAAATGATTTTTTAGAAAATATTTTCACGGAAAATAAGTGAAGTTCTTACTTATTTTCTAGTATTTGGTAAGTAAATAAGAAAATATTATCCCAAGAGAATTTATATTTTATTTAGAAAAATACTATGGAGGTGGGATGGATAGGGAGTGGGGGTTCAAAGGTGGCATGCGTGGGGTTGTCAAGGGTTAGGGGTTGGGAGGATTGGGTGGGTAAAAAGAGATAATAAACTTGAAATGGTATTTATGGAACTTGTTTTCCCTAATTTCAATAGAGAAGTCATTTTCCTCATTTAAGGAACTTGTTTTCATAGAGAAAATATTTTTCAAATATTTTGACCAACCAAACATAGGAAGATTTGAAAAAACAATTCTAGAAAATACTTCCCCCATACCAAACTCACCCTAAATGGAAAACATTTGGTTTATCACCAAAACAATTGGGAAAAAATATATTAATTTATTGAGGCCTTATTATATCATTATTTTTAGGTACATAAACTTTCCATTAGGTTCCATGAAGTGTTATGATATAGGCTCTTCAAGAACACATTGCCTACTTGTTATGATCATTTTTTTTTCCTTTTTCAAAACTTATTTTAATTGGAACTAATTTTTCTACTATGATTCATGCATATTATAGACTTTGACTGTTTGGGATATAAACATAATGATCTACTATGTCATGTTTTTCAAATTTGTGTATCTTTGTCATTTAGAGTATTTCTATAGCGATGCTATGTTTTTTATGACTTGTTGGGATTGACAGCCTTGCTGCTCTTGCTTTTCTGGCTACTGCTTTGGCTAAGGATTTTCTAGACTCCTACGAGAGGCAATAGTGGAGAAATTTCCGAAATGGGCGAAATTTTGATGGAGCAATACCATGTGGAGGTAGAAAGCCCATGGGTCATGAACTTCTTTTCTCGGAGAAGAAGTAGCGACGGTATAAATAACCTGGTCATTCATTTGGTTTTTATGCAAGTTTCTTAATTTAGGATTTTGAAGTTTGAATGGTTGACTTTGACAAAAACATCAAGAAAATGACCTCAAATTGCAACTCTTATGGTTTCTTTATGTCAAGAACTTCGAATTAGTTCTAGAAGGACATTTGGTTTGGCTCCTGAGGCTTCCAAAGTAATTTTGATAAACCTTGTGAATTATGGCTAAAATAGAGCCTTGGGTGTGACTATTTCTATTTGAAATTTCGACTACTCCGTTGAGTTCAGGAATGTTAAATTTGGTGGGGTAGCATAGTTAATTTATGTGCACGGAGTTCCGAATGAATCCCAAGCCCCCATCAGACTATTTTGTAAACTTCAAAATGGGTTGGTGCACCATGCCATGTGCTTCACATTTGTACACATTCATCTGCATTCATGAAGGCCCCATGAATTGGACTACTGCGTTGATGGGCTCAGATCCATATTCGTGGAGGGGTAGGCCCTTGAACTTCACATTTGTGAAATTGTGGTCCGACATTCATGGAGAAGGATCAAAGTTGACCCGATCTAGTTGACCACCCCATTTTTGGCCCTAGGGTCCGTATTTGCGTATGTCATTTAACTGGCATTGTATTTCATATCAATCCCTTTTTAGCTCATACGTTCAATTTTCAATAATAAATTTCTTGGTCATTTAAACTCCGATTGAGCTCATTCATGCAGGGTTCTATTGGGAATTATGGGAGTTTTGCATTGGGATCATTGGAATTTCTTGAGGAACTCATTATTAAGGTAAATTGACACCTAAAAGTCCTCTCTTTTCCCTTAAATTGTGTTTCTTGAGTGTGTTTTTGTGTGGGATGTTTTGGTGTTGAATTAAGCTCATATTGTGCCCATTGTTTGGGCACATGTTCTATCACGGCCCAAGTCTAGGGCTTAGACATGACATGGCAAATTAGGAACCCAAAGGTACCTCACCCAAGCCTCTTAGCATTAATCTAGTCTTCATAGGTAATGACGATAAATGCACAAGAGGAAAAAAATAAGGGTAAAGAAGGACTAAGAGAAACATCATAGTAAGAACAATATTAGTCAAGCTTGGACTTACATATGTCCAATAATACCTCTAAATCATAGACTTGGCGGGGGCTAAGAAATGTCCTTAGATCACCCTCAACAAAATAGAATGAAAGGTCATAATAAATGTCTAAAGGTCTCGATATATCATAAGCTAGAAAGATAAATGATTATCGTTCCCGAAATATGGGAACTCACCCAAAGTAGTCTTCAAGCGAAATCTCAACTAGCCACGTGGAGTAGAGTGAGGAGGAACATTGGTCCCTAAGGTGGAGAAAGTATGCGTTAGTACTTTGAATATACTAAGCATGTAAGCATGCAACATGATGGAAACATTAAGACATTTATATGATAAAATACATAAGTGAGTTCATGCATGAGTAATCAAGTAAAATATTCACTTGTGGGAAGATGACCATAACTATGTGAGCTATAACATGGAATCCAAAGTAACCTCCTACATTGGAAGGTGAGACTACTTGCCAAGTAGAACTCCATCAACATTCATTTATTCAACATTCCATGGCCTTTTGTGGATCCACTTGCCTAGCCTACAAAGTCTCCAAACTTGGCACATAGTTCAAGAAATTAGAGGTTGCTACTAGAATTCCCTTACCAAACCCCACCTCAAGCCTCATTCATTATTAAGTCAAATCCCACAAAATAGCATATCTTAATAACATAAACATACATAAACATATATTGTGAGACATCAAATCATCATTCGGTAGAATATCTACTTAAAACCTTTAGTGATTCAAGTATGCAAGAATTGTCTTTATCGCATAAAAAAATCCATAACATGGGTAAGTTAAACTCTCAGCAACATTCATGCTTTCGTTGAAAAGATTATCATCATTATGATCATTAGTTTTAATAAACATTTAATGGAGTTCATAACCTTCAAATCGTGGTTTAATAAAAATAGTGTAAAACTAGGTGGCTTCAAGTCAATTAAACTTTCAGACACGTATTTAAATAAATTCATGCATAAGTACCATGAAATTTATCAATTAAAATAATACTTTAAACAACCCAAAATGAATCTAAAGGGCCTATAAGAACTAAGTAGATACAATACTTGTAATCAATCAATCCATGCATCTGAAATCATACTACATCAAATAGACCAATAATCAATGGTTAAATCATGATTCATGCTATTAAGGAGACATTGGGGTAGCCCATAAAAAAATCTTATTTGAAATGAAAGACGTAGTTAGAAAGGGTTTTGGGCCCCATGGGTGAAAGAACCCAAGGATAAAAACCCACATACCTTGATATATTTGACTTGAGATTGAAAGGAGAACTTGATCTTGAGGAACCCTAGAAATCAACTTGGTGAAGGAGAAAGCCTTGAGAGAAATCTTGAGAGGAAAGGGTTTTGTAGGGGAGTTAATGTGAGAATGAGGGGTTTGGGAAGGCTTAGGGTCATTAGATAGGGTAGACTTGTCCCAAAACGACCACATTTTATGATATAATGTGGGAAACGACTAAAATACCTTTGTTAAAACTTGTCAGAACTGACTCTATGAATGCTCCTTATGATCGTAGGACCTTCTACGATTACTAAAAGTGACTCATCTTACAGGGTTTGAGAAAAACACTGTGGACTGAGTCTTTGAAATTTCTCTATGACTCATTAACATGGTCATCAACTCACTTACGAGTTGTAGACTCTGGTCATTCTGTAGGGTCTGACACTTCCTGCAGAACTTGAATTCTAAAGCTCCTTGACAAGTCATTTCTATGTCTCATCATAGATTTTATGAGTCGTAACCATGACTCGTGGACTTATTCCTTCACTTAATCAATTTTTGGCCCTAATATAAGCCCTACAAGTCACTCTTATGACTCGTACTAGTTTCTACGGCTCATAGGTTGAGTCATAGAACTCAAATCCTTCCCATTCCCTAAAGTTTTCCTTTATTTTGACTTTTAGAATCACGGGGTCTTACAATATCTCCCCCTTAAGAATATTCGTCCTTGAATTAGATTCAACTAGCATAGAAAGGACACGGAAAGAGGACTAGCAACCTAACATGAAAAAAAGGACACATAGAAATGCATAAACCAAGAGGATTTCATACTTTACATAAAACATGACTTGGTATCCAATTTCATAAACATCATTGCATAAGAAAAACTTAGGAAAAACACATGATTGCATAAGAACAACTTAGGAAAAACTGATACACAATCTTAAATGATTTGAGCATGAATAAATTTGTACCTTAGGCTTGTGTAGAGTGAAAACGCTGAGGGTATAACTTCATCATATCTGCTTGTTCTTACCATGTATCACTTTCAACTTGTTGATTCCTCCAAAGGAATTTGACAGATGCAACTTACTTGTTCTTCAATCTCTTGACTTTCTGATCCAAAATTTCAACAGGGACCTCTTCATAGGTCATGTTTTTTTCAACATTCTTATCAATTGTATTCTCCTTTTTAGGATATTCTTTGAAGCTTGATACGCAGATGAGTAACTCAATAGATTCTATACTCATTGACTTAACTTGGACCACCTATACATTTTCTCAATATAGATACATAGAATACGGGATGAACCATAGTTATTTCCAATGGAAACTCCAACTCATAAGCAACCTTTCCAACCCATCTCAAGATCCTATAAGGTCCCACATACATAGGGCTCAACTTTCTCTTTTTACCAAACTGGACTACACCCTTCATGGGTGAAACCTTCAAGTATACCAAATCACCCACACTAAACTTAAAATCTCTTCTTCTAGTATTGGAATAGGACTTTTGGTGACTTTAAGCCATCTTCAGCTTTCTCTAATGACTCTCACCTTTTCCAAAGCATCAAGTACCATGTCGGGACCTAATAAAGTCATCTCACCCACTTGGAACCAATGTACCAAATACCTACATCATCTCTTATCAAATCCTCAAATGGTGCTATCTCAATCCTTGAGTGGTATCTATTGTTGTAAGCGAACTCAATAAGCAGTAGATGGTCATACCAACTCCCTTTAAACTCTAAAATACAATCCCTTAACATATTCTCTAGTGTTTGAATAGTCCACTCGGCTTGCCTTTCGGTTTGAGAATGGAATGTGGTACTTAGCTTCACCTTAGTGCAAAGTCCCCTTTGAAATGATTTCCAAAAATGAGAGGTGAATTGGGTACCACGATCCGAAATAATTAACAAAGGCACACCTTGAAACCTTACTTACTCCTGAATGTACTACTTAGCATAATCCTTGGCACTATAAGAAGTCTTGACTAGTAGAAAGTGAGCCGACTTCGTCATTCTATGAACAATGACCCAAATTGAGTTGTGATGTTTTAGATATGAGGCAAACCCACTTAAAAGTCCATGTTCACATATTTCCACTTCCAAGTGGGGATTTTAATGTCTTATTCTAGGCCACCCGACTTTCAGTGTTCAACCTTTAACTCTTTGGAAATTTGGGAATTCGGTCACGAACCTTGCTATGATGCCACCCCACCAATAAATCTCCTTTAACTCTCGATACATTTTAGTTAAGCCGGGGTGAATAGAATATGAAGAAATATGATCCTACTTTAACATCAAACCCCTTAGTCCACCCACATCAAGAACACATAATTGATCTTGGTAGTGAAGTATCACATCTCCCCTTTGTGAAAAGACCTCTACTTTTTTTTCTTTCACCAATTTCTTTAACTCCACCAATGTTGGGTTAAGATATTGTTTTGACTTGACATCTACTATCAAAGATGATTCGGGCTCATTTTGCACAAATACACCACCATAATCAAAACCACCAAACTTTACCCCCAATCTACACAAATGGTGAACATCCCTTGCCAACTCCCTCTTCCCTTCATCAACATGAGCTACACTCTCTGTAGATACCCTAGTAAGTCTATCGGCAATAATGTTGGCCTTACCCGGATGATAATACATACTTATGTCATAGTCCTTGAGGAGTTCAAGCCACCTCATTTATCTTAGATTGAGGTACTTTTGGGTGAACACTTATTGAAGACTTTTGTGATTGGTAAACACATACACATGTACCCGATTGAGGTAGTGCCACCAAATCTTTAGAGAAAACACAATGGCCACTAGCTCAATATCATGGGTAGGTTAGTTACACTCGTGCACCTTCAATTTCCTAGAAGTAAAGGCTATAACCTTGCCATTTTTCATCAATACACAATCCAAACCAACCCTTAAAGCATCACAATACACCATGAACCCATCTAGTCATACCGGTAGAGTCAAAATAGGAGTAGAGGTAAGTCAATTTTTCAGGGTTTGGAAGCTCCCTCATACTCATCCATCCATAGGAACTTTTTCTTCTTTTGGGTCAATTTCATCAAAAGAGATGAAATGGAGGAGCACCTTTCGACGAACCTTATCTAATAACCGGCTAGACCCAACAAACTCCTAATGTCCGAAGGATACAATGGTCTAGGGAAATTTCTTACTATCTCTGTCTTCTTAGGATCAACATTAATCCCATCACCAAACACTATGTGACCAAGGAACGCCACCTCTTTCAACTAAAACTCATATTTACTAAACTTGGGAAATAATTTCCTGTCCCTCAAGGTTTGAGGCACAATTCTCAAATGACTCTAATGTTCTTCCTCACCTCGAGATTAAATCAAAATATCGTTAATAAAGAGAACCATAAAATTATCAAGGTAGGGTTTGAACACCCCATTCATTAGATCTGTGAACAGCACTGGTGCATTTGTTAATCCAAATGACATAACTAAAAATTCAAAGTGACCATACCTTGTTTGAAATATCAAATAGGGAATGTCACACTCACTTACCCTTAATTGGTGATAGCTGGACTGGAGATGAATCTTTGAGAAATGACTTGCCCTTTGCAATAGGTTAAATAGGTCATCTATCCTAGAAATTGGATATTTGTTCTTAATGGTCACCTTGTTTAATTAACGATAGTCTATGCACATCCAGAGCAACCTATCAATCTTTCTCACAAATAACACGGGAGCACCCCATAGTGAAATTCTTGGACTTATAAATCCCCTTTCCAACATGTCTTTTAATTATTCATTTAACTCCTTCAATTCCACCGGGACCATTCGGTAGGGAGGAATAGAGGTAGGTTGGGTACTGGGAAAATATCAATAGTGAAATCAACTTCCCTTTCGGGGGGACACTGGGGAGATCATCAGGAAAGACATAAGGAAACTCATTAACCATGGGAACTGACTCAAAAGAAAGACTTTCGAAGTTGACATCCCTAACCCTCACAATATGGTAGATGCAACCCTTAGTTATCAACTTTTAAGCCCTAAGACAGGAAATAAATCTACCCTTAACTAACAAATAATGACCCTTCCATTCATGAATAAACTCACATGGGAATTGAAACTTGACTCCATAAGTTCTACAATCTATAGAAGTATAAGAAGCATGCAACTAATCCATCTGAAGAATAACATCAAAATCTACCATGTCAAGCTCAATGAGATCACAAGGTACAGCTTTGTGGAAGATAGACACGGGACAACCCTTATTAACCTTTCTAGAAACAATAAACTCACTGACGGGGGTAGATACCAAATAGGGTTCTAATAATATTTAAGCTAACATATCAAACCTATTAGCAAGCAATGGAGTAACAAACAAAAAATTAGCACCCGAGTCTACTAATGCAAACACATCAAAATCAAAAACCTTTAACATACCGATAATAACCTTGGGAGCCTCCTCAACGTATTAACCCCAATGCAAGGCGTAAAATCAGTTGGAGTATTGTCCATTCCCTTGAGCTTGTTGACCATGAGAAATTTTTCCTTAAGTCCTACCACCACCTCCTCTACAATCTCTAGCTTGATGAACCGGTTTATGACACTTGAAGAATGCATAGGAGCCAGCTAAGAATTCCCCTTTATGAGTCTTCCCATACCTCTTACATGCGGGGAAAGCTGGAGCATCTACATTCTCCCTTGTGACCATCGGATTAGCACTCTTATCCTTGTTGAACCTTGGAGAAGGTGTATTAGTGGGACCTTTCCCTATAAATCGTTGCCCACTTTGGCCCTTTCAACTACCACCATAACTGGACCTTTGGTGATTGAACCCTCCACCATCAACTCTAGCCTTCTTAAAGCCCCTTGACCTCTCCCTTAATTTCTCCTTCTCAATTTGTTTCTCATATGTCATGATTCATGAGATGTCCATCACTTTAACCAATATGGCCATCTTGCATTTCTTGGACACCAAACTAGAAAAACTGGAGATGAGTTTGCTCATCCTCGCCCTTGGATCGGACCCCATGAAAGTAGCATAAATACATAATTTGGTGAATTTGAGGGCATATTTCCTCACACTTATTCTCCTTTGGGGAAGGTTGATAAACTATTTAATCTTTGCCTCCCTTAGCTCCAAAGAAAAGAAGCGATCTAGGAACGCACATTTAAAATCTTCTCACTCTATAGGTTCCATATCTTCACCCCTCTAAACAACATATTGCACATACCAAACCCTTTCTATGCGCTTGATTTGATATGCCACTAGTTTGGCCTTTTCATTTGGAGGCACTCTTATGATAACCACAATCTGATAAACTTTCTCAATAAACTCCATAGGGTCCTCATCTACCTTGGAACCATCAAATTTGGGTGAATTCATTCTTTTGAATTCTTGAATTGTAACATCCCTCAAAATGCTCACAAGTGCTTTAAGAATGCCTTAGGAATAAAGCGCTCATGTAATGTATTATTCTTAATCTTTTTGAAAAATCTGAGTTAAAAATATCGATCAAGGGTTAAAACCTGCAGGAAAATAGTTTCGGTGGATTTTTAGGACCTGTATATCGAAAGATAGATTTTTTGAAAAAACTAGACAAAACAATAAAGTGCGTGGCAATTCCGCATCGCGGACTTGCTCACCTTCGCATCGCAGACCTAGCAATGGGTTTTTGGTCGAATTTAGTTTTTAGTAAAGGCACTTTATAATTTTCCCTAATTGTTAGCTAATGAACCTAGACATTTTTAGGACCTAATTCAGCTCTATAAATTAACCTAAACATCTAATTCTATTAATTCTTCTACAATTCACCTACTCAAATATTTCTCTCTCTACTAAAGACTCTCAAAGACTCCATTGAAGAATTCAAGTAAATTCACTCAAGTTCTCCATCAAAACTCTCTAGTTCTTCCAAATTATTTAATTTTTCTGACTTAAGGTATGTGGGTATTGATTCATGGATTCTTTCATCCGTGAAGCAAATCAATTTCTCAAGTTTTCTATCACATTAAAGTATGGTATTTTATGTGTTTTATTATCTCTATTCCAATTGCATGAGTAATGATTCAAATTATGATTATGAGTCTATTTTGATATAAATTAATAGTTATTGCATTGAATTGAAGAGTTTCCCATTAATTCTCGTATTTTGATTTTTAGGGTTCATTATATAAAGTATGAGTATTTTCAATTATACTTCCTAAGGATATTATATGTATAAATTATGTATGGTCTGATAGAAAGTATATGATTATGCATGTTTTCAAGTTAATTGGTTATGCAATTGAGTTCTACTCTAAGTTCAAGGTATGAATTTCATGTAAGCTATAAAGTAAGGTGACTTAGGGCCCTATGTGGTGACCTAGGGCCTAACTATATGAATTATGCAAATATGATTGTATTGGTGAAAGGAAAATTCTCACATTACAAGTAAGTTATAAAAATGAGCTACTCTATGATTTCAAACCTATGATCATGACTATGATATATGAAATTATGATTCTATGCTATACATGTATTCCGTGGGATTTGACTTAGCACTGAGTGGAATTGAGGTGGGAGACTTACCAAAAGCCTTAGTAGTAGCCTCATGTCCCCTAAACTACGTGCCACCATAGGTTGCCTTCATGGATTAGCTATTGGATCCATATATAACATATGTATGGCCTGCCTAGTAGGGTAGAGTCTACCTTGGCATGTAGATTCCCCTTTTTCTTCATTATATAAGGAGATAATGAGATTCCATGTTATAGCTCGCATGGTCTTATTGTCGGTTATAGTTCATATCCCATATATGTATGATCTCTTATGTATGCCATAATTTTTAAATTATGCTTTTTAAATACTTTGGTCAATATGATTTTCTCATGACTCTACTTATCTCATCTTATCATTTGTCTTACTTGACCATTGCATCCCATAATTTATGTTGCATGTCATGCCCTCATACTTAGTATATTTCAATGTACTAATGCATACTCTTTGCCTACATTGTCTCGTAATGTAGGGGTTGAGGTTCAAGATCATATTCATCTAAATGGCTAGTTAAGATTTCCTATCCGGTGGTGTGTGTGGTGAGTCCTCATTCATCGAGGACTACTCATTGAGTTGGTTATTATTTACAAAGACTTTTGTTATGTTTCATATTGAGGGTGAGCTAGGGACATGTCTTATCCCCCACTCATGCTCATGAGTAGAGACATCTAGTTAGATAAATATTTCGAGTCTATGTTATCGTGTGACATTCTTCATTTACTATTCATGGTTGAGACTCTCTTATTATGTTTCCACTTTCATTTTACCTTATGTATGCTTATAATATGTACAAGAGGCTTGGTTGGATACCTTAAGGATTTTTGATCATCGTGTTATGACTAGGCCCTAGTTCGGGTCATGACATGAATCCTAGAAGCCAGAGTAGGCACTTGAGGTAAAGGAGGATCAACACCTTGATTATCTACAACTTGGTTCAACAAGGTGATGATATTTCAGAACTTCACGTGTAACTCCTTTCTCATGATGTGGAGACTCAGAAACTAGAGGAGATTAGTCCTCATCTTCTATTACACCCCACACTCTTAAGCTCAGAATGTCTCTCAAGCTTCTTAGAAGTTATCAAGTGAGTCGGATAATCTACTACGCTATCAAACAACTCTAAGGAAAGAAGAATGTGACACCCCGTGAGAAGGAAGGTTGGAAATAGGGCTAGGAGAGCCCGAAGGAGTTGGAGGCCAAGTAACAAGTCATAGGACTCGATTTACCTATGTAAGCTACTAATTTAGAAGTCTTGCATACCTAATCCACTTGAGTACATACCAAGCTTATGTAGAAAGGATTAACAGGCTCTTAAAATAAGATGAGATTACAAACCCATGAGGAAGAGGAGAGAATGACACATGGCAGCAACAAGAGGCGCCACATGGCAGCATAGGGAAGTGACATGTGGAAGCAGGTGACCCACCTTCATAGGGTAAAGTAGATTACCCACCTTCTTGGAGGGAGGTGGATACCACTGCCATGTGGCAGCCCCTATTTGGCTGCATAAATGTGTTGGCCCAATAGGGGCTGGACAGTGTCACCCTTAGGGGATGACACATGTCACCTCTTGACGAGACATATATATATATATATATATATATATATATATATATATATGTTAAGGACTCTTAAGTCATTTTTCAGCCAAAAATAAATCCAAAAGAAGAGAGAAAACATGAGAGAAAGAGAGTACCTTCGGCAGCTAAGAAACTAAGGTAAGTTTCTAATTTTTCTCCGTGAATTAATTATCTACGGTGTTTTTCAATTACGTGGAGATGTATATATATATATCTTATGATTCCTACGGAACCATATATTCATCTTTACACTTGGAAAAAACAAGAGAAAGTTGAAGGAAAAACTTGAAAAGCAAGAAGAGGGACCTACGGGTTTGAGCAAGAAGATGGGTAAGGCCTAATTTCATTCCGTGAATTAATTATTTAGGGCATCCTGCCGTGATATAATGGTGTTTAATAATAAGAAATTTCAATTCGGGACAGCGAAGAAGTGATACAAATAGTCTGCTAAAGTTTCAGCACGACGAGGAACTTCCGAGACTAGTTTGGCGAGTTTTGGCCAATTTCGGGTAAGGTGAGACCTTTCCCTTAAATTTGGAGTATATGGTGTTGTTATGAAGTGTATTACACATTGTGTAAGTGGCTAGAAATATGAAAATCTCATAAATATGCTTGATTTTCGAAATAAACTAAATTGGAGTCGCTATAGTTAAATTGTAGTCGAAGCAAGGTGTTGTGCTTGTGGTGTTATTCAATAAGATCCCTTGCTGAACCAAGTTACGAAGTTCTGGAAGCCTCCAATAATTGGTAAAAGTCAGAATTCTATGTAAGGCAGTGTTAAGAATCTTTTAACAAGATATTAAATGACATCATGCTAGATTAAAAGTCAAAATATTGGCTATAGAGTTGGTCGCAAGTGGTGTTGCGATAGATAAATAACAAAGGAAAAGGAATAGACAACCTCCTATGGTAGGAGATGAGAAGAGCAAAGGGTGAATAAGGGGAAAGTAAAGAAGTATAACAAGATAGGACAAGCAAGTTCCAATGTGAGTGAGATGTGTATAGTAGAATGAACAAAGAGACGGAAAGACTAAGTCTACCTCATATAAGTTGCATCAGAATGGTTGTGCAACCTACGGGTATGTATATATAATCCTTAGGCTAAGTGAGTAAGTACAGGATAAAAAGAATAGGGGTTCAACAATAACAATGCAATTATAATATTTTGGGATACCCTACTGAGAAATGTGATGATAGGTTAAGCCAAACTATCAATATGGAATTAGCACTACGGGCAAGGTAAAACATGGCCAAGGTTGTACCAAAGATCTACTTTGACATCGATTATAGGATAAGAGAGTAAAAGGCAAGGTAACACATGAGACCTAGCGAGACGACACTAAGATATCTCTCAAGTTAAGTTTAGCACCTTCTCATATTCTCGTAAAGGTAAAGGATGACACGAGATAACAAATCTAAAGTGTTACAAGTTGGGGTGATTAAGTAAGATGAGCAGAACTAGACGATTACCAAAAGATGGCAAATGTATATGACAAATTCCATCGAGAGTATACTGAGTAATGATAGACAGAGCACAGAACGACTATGAAAGCCATTATATAAGGGGATTTCAACATTATTCAGTAGCCAACCTTAAGGATTGGAAAAAAAAACGGGTGAAGAAACCCAAAGGGTAAAGTACCAGTTAAGGTCTTCTAAGGAAGTTGAAGAGTAATACATGAGGTCCCCGCAGCTATTGCCTTGAGTAGAGGGGCTTAAGTACAGCTAGCGCTTGAATATCAATCCAAGGAAAGATTGGGATCACAAGCGGATCTTAGTACTACCTTTCATCCTCAAAACAGATAAACAAGCTAAGCATACCACCTAAATGCTAGCAGAAATATCGCAAGCTGAGGTTGTTAACCTCGAAGGTAGTTGGGATGAACATCTATCACTTATCAAGTTGCCCAAAATAATAACTACCACCAGGACGTGTAAGTCCCCTATTGGTTGGGTTAATGTTAAAAAGACTAAGCTAGTAGTCCTAGACATGATTGAGCAAGGTATGGACTAGCAATCTAGAGTCGGCAGAAATAATATACAGATGATCGACATCGACAGTCAGAGTTCAAATTGATGATTAGGTGTTCGTAGAAGGGTCACCCAGGAAGGGAGTAATAAGATTCGGCTAGGAAAGAAAACTTAGCCCAAAATACATTAAACCTTATCAAGTTGCTCGTAAGGTGTACAAAGTTGCCTGTAAGTTGAACTCACCACCTCATTTGGAAACCATACGCCCAGTACGTCTAATATGGATACTTAACAAATGTACTAGTGATCCACCCAGAGTATATCCCATAGATGATGTCCACGAAATGGAGTCCGGTGAGGAACAACCTATCGCCATCTTAGATCGGCAAATTAGAAGTTTGTGAACTAGGATGTGACTTCCGTCAAGGTATTGTGGAAAAATAAAAACCAGAAGGAGGATGACCTGAGAAGTCAAAAAGGAGATAAAGAGAAGATATCCGTACTTGTTCCCCATGTACAAAGGTAATCTAAACCCCTAAATGGAGTGAGAAACGATGGTTATACAGAACCCCTGAAATCCTTGTGAAACCCTATGAGGTAAGTTAACATTTGAGGATGAATGTTCCCCATGTTTTATGTATATATGAGCTGCAGGTTGTTGTTTTTGGTTGGGTTTAGTAATTAGGAATGTAATTGAAAATTAGGATAGGGCACGTTATAGGGGAGGTGCTGCCCAATTTCCGGTAACGCCTTAACTAACTAAAGAGCTAGTCGAGGAGACAAGCAAAAAAATGAGTTCTATGAATACTTGGGTGCAATTTAAGATGCTGAAAAGTCAAGGATGGTTGATATTCATATTGTTTCCATGTTGAATAGGTTCAAAGGATGACGAGGCGAATGTGATAAAGAATAGCCCGTAAGAGGTATGTGAAGCTTTCTCTTCGCATGTTTTGACATAAGTATGTAAAGCTATCCCTTCTTTCCCTTTTGGCATGTCGTAGCTATAAGTGAAATGTAATATGTGCTTTGAGGGTAATTCTACTCATAAGCTTCGAGTATAACTCGTGACTCATATTCTTTTTTGAATGTTAAGGCTCTTAAGGTAGTTGAGCTATCACCCTCGAGCCTTCTATATGTGCGATAGTAATTAGATGTGTAGGCTCCTATTCTTAAGGACTCTACGATGAAAAATTTCCTTGATTCCATAAGTTGTTTGGCAGTTCCTTGATACATGTTTCTAGTTCACCTATGGATGGTAAGACTCTTAAAGGAGTTAAATTTATTCCTCAAGTCCTCTATATGGTTTGATAGTGATTGATATGAAAAAGCTCCTCTTTTTTAAAAGGCTCTGAGATAGCCAATACTCGAACTTCTATAAGATGGTTCATACTATAGTAACATATGACTATGACATTGAGGCTCCATTTGATATAGTCCCGAGTGACATCTAGAGGGTACTGGAGATGATTCCTACCCTAGTTTCCAAGTAACGGTTCACTTGATAACTTCATTGAATCTCCGATAATGATTTAAATATTGTATGGTTTCTCGCTACTCTACTCATGTATGTTGTTAATACATAAATTCACAGCATCCCATGAAGTGCCGGGCATGATAAATTCACCACGTCCCATGAAGGGCTTGGCATGATAAATTTACCGCGCCTAGTAAAGGGCCGGGCATGATAAATTCACCGCACCACATGAAGGGTCGGGCATGATAAATTCACCGCATCCCATGAAGGGTCGGGCATGATAAATTCACCGCATCCCATGAAGGGCCGGGCATGATAAATTTACTGCATCCCATGAAGGGTCGGGCATGATAAATTCACCACATCCCATGAAGGGCTGGGCATGATAAATTCACCGCGTCTCATGAAGGTCCGGGCATGATAAATGATGAAATGATTATTCACCATGTCCCATGAAGGTTCAGGCATGATAAATGATGAAATGATTATTCACTGCATCCCTTGAAGGGCTGGGCATGATGGATGATAAGATGATTATTCACCCAGTCTTTTACCAAAGGGTCAGATAAAGTGTATAGACATGCATATGAAACTATAGTGATACATTTGTAGTATTGAGCCCCGCGATGGGCCGAGTATGGTATACGACAATGATACACATGACTCCATTTATTTAGAATGCAGGTAAAGTGATTTGTCAACTATTATACTTGTCTCATGCATCCCTGTTTCAACTGAAATCTCATTTATGCTATGTTATCCTTCATATACTCAATACATGTATCGTATTGACCCCCTTTTCCTCGGGGGGATGTGTTTTATGCCCACAGGTACAGATGTTCATAGTGGAGATCCGCCAGCTTAGGGGTTCCACTCAGCAATGTTGGGAGCGCTCCACTGTTTCGGAGCCTAACTTTTGATATTGGTCATGTAATATGTATACATTTATTTATCCAGGGGTACAGTGGGGGCCCTATCCCACCATATGTTGCTGTTACTATTCTTAGAAGTTTGTAGACATATGTATGTGGGTTGTTTGTGAGTTTATTTCGATTGTGCCTATACGATATATTGTAAATGTTTTTATGTTATAGCAGTATTGTCAGCTTGCATGCCCTTTCATGATATGGTACGAATGAAAAGGGTCACACATATTCGAAATTTTTTTAACTCATTGGGATTTTGTAAGTAGTATCACTTTATTCATAGCTCGATTTGACTACAGCTAATAGGTATGCATATAGGGGTCCAAGTCGGACCCCAGTTGTGGCCTACAGGGTTAGGTCGTGACATCGAATCTCATTCAATGATAAATGTTCCCAAGCGGGAGATATTGTAAGACCTTATAAGTCTAAAAGTCAAATCGAAGGAAAATATTGCAGAATGGGCTGCATTTGAGTTCTACAACTCAACCTATGAGCCGTAGAAACTCCTACACATCATAGGAGTGATTGTAGGGTTTATGTTGGGGCCAAAAATTGATTAAGTAAAGGAACGAGTCCACGAGTCATGGTTATGACTCATAGAAGGTATGATTAGTCATAGAAATGACTCGTCAAGGAGCTTTAGAATTCAAGTTCTGTAGGAAGTGTCAGACCCTACAGAACGACCCGAGTCTACAACTCGTAAGTGAGTTGATGAAAATATGAATGAGTCGTAGAGAAATTTCAAAGACTCAGTCCTCAAGGTTTTTCTCAAACCCTGTAAGATGAGTCACTTTTAGGAATCATATAAGGGCCTACGATTCATAAGGAGTATTCATAGAGTCAGTTCCGATAAGTTTTAACAAGGGTATTTTAGTCCTTTCCCATATTTTATCAGTAAAGTGTGGTCGTTTTGGTACAAGTCTACCCTATCTAATGACCCTAAGCCTTTACAAACCCCTCATTCTCACATTAACTCCCCTACAAAACCCTTTCCTCTCAAGATTTCTCTCAAGGCTTCCTCCTTCACCAAGTTGATTTCTAGGGTTCCTCAAGATCAAGTTCTCTTTTCAATCTCAAGTCAAATATATCAAGGTATGTGGGTTTTTATCCTTGGCTTCTTTCACCCATGGGGCCCAAAACCCTTTCTAACTATATCTTTGATTTTAAGTAAGATTTTTTTATGGGTTACCCCAATGTCTCCTTAATAGCATGAATCATTATTTAACCATTGATTATTGGTCTATTTGATGTAGTATGATTTCAGATACATGGATTGATTGATTACAAGTATTTTATCTAGTTAGTTCTTATAGACCTTTTAGATTCATTGTGGGTTATTTAAAGTATTATTTTAATTGATAAATTTCATGGTGCTTATGTAGGAATTTATTTAAATACATGTCTGAAAATTTAATTGACTTGAAGCCACTAGTTTTACACTATTTTCATTAAAGCACGATTTGAAGGTTAGGAACTCCATTAAATGTTTATTAAAACTAATGATCAAGATGATGATAATCTTTTCAACGAAAGCATGAATGTTGCTGAGAGTTTACCTTATCCAAGCTATGGATTTTTTATGCGATAAAGACAATTCTTGCATACTTGAATCACTAAAGGTTTTAAGTAGATATTCTACCGAATGATGATTTCATGTCTCACAGTATATGTTTATGTATGTTTACGTTACTAAGATATGCTATTTTATGAGATTTAACTTAGCAACGAATAAGGTTTGAGGTGGGTTTCGGTAATTAAACCCTAGTAGCAACTTCTAGTTTCTTGAACTATGTGCCAATATAAGAGACCCTATAGGCTAGGCTAGTGGATCCATAGATGGCCATGGAATATTAAAGAAATGAATGTTGATGGAGTTCTACTTGTCAAGTAGTACCCCCTTCCAATGTAGTGGGTTACATTGGATTCCATTTTATCTCTCACATAGTCTTACTATCGATTATGGTCATCTTTTCACAAATGTATGTTTCGAATACTATTTACTTGATTAGTCATGCATGCACTCACTTAAGTATTTTATCGTATAAATTTCTTAATATTCCATCATGATGCATTCCTACATACTCTATACATTCAAATTACTAACGCATTCTTTTGTCTACATGTTATCACCATATAGGGACTGAGGTTCCTCCTCTCGTGGCTAGTTGATATTGCACTTGAAGGCTACCTTTGGTGAGTTCCCATGTTTTGGGAATGATACTCATTTATCTTTCTAGCTTATGATATGTCGAGACCTTTAGACATTTATTATGATCTTTCATTCTATTTTGTTGAGGGTTAGCTAGGGATATGTCTTAGTCCCCTCCAAGTCTATGATTTAGAGGTATTATTTGACATATGTAAGTCTAAGCTTGACTAGTATGGTTCTTACTATAATGTTTCCCTTAGTCCCTCTTTCCCTTTTTTTTCCACTTGTGCATTTATTTTCATTACCTATAAATGAGGAAAACATCGTAGTAAGAACCATATTAGTCAAGATTTGACTTACATATGTCCAACATTACCTCTAAATCATAGAATTGGTGGGTACTAAGATATGTCCCTTGCTCACCCTCAGCAAAATAGAATGAAAGTTCATAATAAATGTCTAAAGGTCTCCACATATCATAAGCTATAAAGATAAAGAAGTACAGTCCTGAATCATGGGAACTCACCAAAATTAGCCTTCAAGCGAAATCTCAACTAGCCACGTAAAGGAGGTCAAGGAGGAACACTAGTCTTAACATGGTGATAACATGTAGTCAAAAGTATGCCTTAGTACTTTGAATGTACTAAGTATTTAGGCATGCAACATGATGGAAACATTAAGACATTTATAAGGTAAAATACTTGAGTGAATGAATGCATGAGTAATCAAGTAAAGAGCATTTGAAACATACATTTGTCAGAAGATGACCTTAACCGGCAGTAAGACCATATGAGCGAGAATAGGGAATCCAACGTAACCCATTACATTGGAAGGGGATACTACTTTCCAAGTAAAACTCCATCAACATTCATTTCTTTAACATTCTATGTCCATCTATAGATCCACTAGCCTAACCTACAAGGGCTCCTATATTGGCACATAGTTCAAAAAACTAGAGGTTGCTACTAGGATTCCATTATCGAATCCCATCTCAAGCCTCATTTGGTGCTAAGACAAATCCCACAGAATAGCATATCTTAGTAACATAAACATACATATACATATACTATGAGATATCAAATCATCATTCGGTAGAATAGCTCATTAAAACCTTTAGTGATTCAAGTATACAAGAATTATCCATATCACCTAAAGAATTAATAAATTGGGTGAGGAAACCTCTCACCAACATTCATGCTTTCATTGAAAAGATTCATATAATCATGATCACTAGCTTTCATAAACATTTAATGGAGTCCATAACCTTCAAATTTTTCTTTAATGAAAATAGAGTCAAACTAGCTGGGTTCAAGTCAATTAAACTTTCATACATGTATTCAAATAAAATCATGCATAAGCACCATGAAATTTATCAATTAAAATCATGATTTAAAAACCCACCATGAATCTCAAGAAGCTTTAAGAACTAAGTAGATAAAGTACTTGTAATCAATCAATCCATGTATTTGAAAACATAATGCATCAAATATACCAATAATTAATGGCTAAATCATGATTCATGCTAGTAAGGAGATATTAGGGTAACCCATAAGAAATTTTTACTTGAAATCAAAGACTTAGTTTGAAAGGGTTTTGGGCCCCATGGATAAATACCCACATACCTGGATAGATTTAACTTGAGATTGAAAGGAGAACTTGATCTTGAGAAACCCTAGAAATCAGCTTGGTGAAGGAGGAAGCCTTGAGATAAATCTTAAGTGGAAAGAGTTTTATGTAGGGGAGTTAATGTGAGAATGAGGGGTTTAGGAAGGCTTAGGGTCATTACATAGGGTAGACTATTCCTAAAACGACCATACTATACAGATAAAACATGGGAAAAGACTAAAATTCCTTCTTAAAACTTGCCAGAACTGACTCTACGAATGCTCCTTATGAATTGTAGGCCCTTCTAAGATTCATAAAAGGCAATCGTCCTACAGGATCTTAGAAAACCCTGAGGATTGAGTCTCTGCGGTTTCTTTATGACTCATTCATATGAGTTATCAACTCGCTTATGGGTCGTAGACTCGAGTCGCTCTGCAGGGTCTTAGACTAATTGCAGAACCTGAGTTTTGAAGCTCCTTAACAAGTCATTTCTATAACTTGCCTTACTTTCTATGAGTCATAACCTTGACTTGTGGACTTGTTCCTTCACTCAATTAATTTTTGTTACCTTTTATAAGTCGTAACCATAACTCGTAGACTCGTTCCTTTACTTAATCAATTTGTTTTTCCAACATAAGCCTTGCGAGTCACTCCTACAACATTCCCCAATGTTTTCCTTCATTTTGAATTTTTGACTTATGGGGTCTTACATGAATCCTTGAGATAAATGAGACCTTTTGATGAGCTAATTTGAGGATTCCTCGCATGGGTCCCTCAATACCATTTTTAGCTCAGTTTAGGACCTATTTTCAATTATTTTGAATTGCGTGTAAAACTTTTGTATTGATGTTATGATCATTTAATCATTATTGTGGTAACAATAAGAGGCAACTCGAAAGGATAAGGCGCTAGATTTGTAGATTTTTTGGGGTGCGTACAATCAATATTGTGGTAGGCTATGGATTACTGTTCTTATAACGTTCTTGTGTTAGTATTTACATGATGTGGGTTATTAATGATTCTTGAATTTTGATAGAATTTTTGCCTTAGTTTGCATTTTTCGGGTAGTTCTGGGAAAATGAGTATGTTTTACCTTAGTATGTGAAGCCCAACATGCCTTGTTGAACTTCATGCCTATTGTGTAGCACCAAAAAAAAATTCTAAGCTAAGACTCGAGGCATTCCTCATATAAGTATAGGGTCGTTTTGGGTGATTCTTAATTGTGCATAGGTGTTAAGGTGAATTCTTTAGTGTGGAAATAGATTTGAAGATGAAATAAGGTCAAAAGATTCCTCTAACAAAAAGTTTAATTGAAAGCTTCCTTACCAATTGAATTTCGATATAAGATCTTACTTGGGTCAAATTCAAATGATTATTTCTCCTAGAATATAAAGAGTTAGGTGGCCCATAACCTATCAAATTAAAGATCTATGACTCTTCTATCCAAGTCTTTAAGTTTGCTTCATTTAGAGTTTGGAGTAAAAATTATGACTGTTTTACCAGAGTCTACCATAACAAAAAATTTGAAGTCAGTACCTACGACTGAACTATGGGTCATACATGGGGTCTACAACCCATATTTTGAAATCGTGGAAAAAGTCCTGAGAGCATATGTTGGGTCCAATTCCTACGGACCAAACTCCGGGTGATAGAAGTACTTACGGGCCATTATTTGGTCCCGTAAATATTTGGCTCCTACGACCCATAGAAGTTTCTAAGGACTGTTGATGGTCCCATAGACGACTTTTGCAGTTCTTTAATCGGGCTAATTTGATCTTTTCCCACCCTTTCTAAGCTTAAACTCCGATGATTTTATGCCTACTTAGGGTATTTTTTTAGTATTACTCCTTTGATTTACTCTCATAATCACTCCCAAGTCTTAGAGTAAGATTTAAGAGGAGAAAAGCTAGGGTTTCGAGCGTCTTCTTCAAAACTTCTTCAAGAACTTCATTCTTCCAAGTATGTAAGGCTAATCATAGTTTTGGACTTAGTTCGTTCTCACTCTCTACATCAAAATTTCATCATTAATAGTTTATCCTAGGGTTTTTAATCCAATCTTTTTATTGAAATTTGAGTTTCTATGTTTCCTTGTTATTGAATTTGATTATCTATTGTTGAGCTTATGATTCTAGTTATTGATTGTTTTTCATGCTTATTTTTTACATGAACCCTATTGAGTTGTTGAAGGTTTTGCATTTCTACACAAGATGCATTATTTTTAGTGAAAGTAAATGTATTTCAAAACCACGAGTAAAAGAAGAGTTTTAAGTTAACATGAGTGTCCCAGGTACTTTACTTAATTTTGAGGTTTTTGCATTACTATTCATTATTCATAATTTTCAGAGCTCAAGTGAGTCAAATTATTATGTATTACTATTGAGGATGAATCTTAAGAGATATTGAGTAGTTCCAAACATAGTATTTGTATTGAGAAAAAGCATATCTAGTTTAAAGAAAGTATAAAGAGTTGAGAAAGAGTTTTCTGTCAATTAAAGTAAAGTTCATTGTCACTTCAGAGGAGTATTTTAAGTATGTACTCATAGAGATTTTATTGTATATATGAGCATTATTGCATATTTTGGGAGTAATATTGCACAAATTTAGGTAAGAATTTTGATAACTCAAACCTCATAAACAATGTAGTTAGCGTAGGATAGTATTGTGTTGTTGATTCGGGTGACTCTTCACCAGCCTCACTGAGGGATTTTTACATGGATCCATGAGTTGAGTTTGCATCCCTTATCCTAGAAAGGTAATGGATGGTTATGATAATGTGAGTAGTACGTTGTATCATCAAAAGTTAGAGAAACTCCCTAAAAAAAGTGAAGTTATATTATTTTCAGTATTCAAGATTGCTGCATATTTTTTAGTTATAAAGATTTGAGGTTTTTTCATTACGCTTGCATTATTTTACTTTCAGTCAAGATATTTCAGTCCTCCATTAGGTATGAGTATTTAGTTCAGTTCAAGATTTTAATTCAATTTTATTATATTTCATGTACTGACATAATTTGATGCTTGTCATGACCTGACCTAGGGCCTAGTCGTAATGCGGAGATCGGGATGCGATGAAACCCAACCATAATTCATCTTAGCATACATCGCATACATAAGGTAATGAATAATATAAAAATGAAAGGAGGTAATCATCATCGCAATTCATTTTCCTCAACTATTTTCTCTCTCTAACATCTCACTAGAAAAAAAGCTCTCAAAGAAGACTAGTTTTTAGCTTATGGCTACCAGGGAGCCGGATCCACCTCTGGATCTCCAAAAATTTCGTTCAAAAGACAGAGTCGTAGGTATCGACGAGACGAATCGAACACAACAGGAATCGTCTCAATCGAACATCCGAAGCTTCGGGAATGTTCAAAAAACAGCAGCGATCACTGTTCAACATTCTGCCACTGATCGAGGAACCAATTCTAGCTCAACTTCTGTAATTTGTATTGATAAACCATCAATTGGGGATGTTAGAACAACATCCCAGCCACATCATATCAAAAATCCAAAGGATTTCACCGTGGAAATTGAGAGAAATCTAGAGGCGACTGTAAGACGGAATTCCGGCGAATTGCCGGCCACTCGAACTGCAAATTGGACGGCCTCCGATGTAATTCGAGGTGGCGCACCACCTGGGGTTGGTAGTGCACCTCCAGGCACACCTCATACTAAAAGCCCAGCTCCAATGGGTGACGGCGTCGCCAGCGACACACTGTTGAATTCCGACGACGGCATTCCGGCGACATTCGAACTCCAAGACCAATGCCACCTTGTAGAGGAGGTCAATACGAATACAACCATCCAAAAATCTCCACCATACACAAAGCCAAACTCGTCGAATATCAATTTGAAGAATTCCGGCGGTGAAGCGATTTCTGACTGTGGCGGCGCCGCTGTGTATGGTGGCGAAAATACAAATTGTTTTGGGGGTTTGGTAGACGATCTTACAACGAACACAATGAACAAAAAATCCCCCTCAGCCACAACACCTAGATCCTCGAATTTGGAAATTAGGGTTCCTATCCCACCTGCAGGAGGCGGCGCAGCAGCAAAGCTCCAATTCCAAAATTGGCAATGCCAACCTATTCATCTTGAAGAGAGGAGTCCAGAAACACAAAAAGCCCCATCAGGTATGATCCCTATCAATTCAAATTTCTCAATTAGGGTTTCCAATTTGAATACTAACGCTGGCAGCGATGGCGCCGGAGCTCCGGTGATCGGAAAAAATATTTCTAGTTTGAATATTACTTCGCACCATCACAGTAATCATCAGGATAATTTACATTCAAAAAAAGACTCCCCCGACACTTCAAATGTCAATACTAGTGTTGAACCTAACGTAAAAATCACCGGAATCACTCCTCCAGCGAACGCCCAAAGAAATTCTCAAAGTATTATTAACCCCCGTATCAGTACAAACGTTTTAAACCAAACCACACAAGTTTTAGACACCTCTAACTCAAATTCCAAATTTCCAACCTGTGCCAATAGAGTAGAAAACAGTCTTCTAGTGCCCGAAAATGTTTTGACTGAACAAACCACCACCCCAGACAATCCTAACACCTTAACTAATCCTAAAAGTACCAAACATCCTCTCATCTCATACTTCCCTCCAATATCTTCTAATTTCCAAAAATACGACCCAAAAAATTCTAGAAATCCGGTAGTGACCCTAACCCCCAGTGCGCTACCCCCAAAGACTAAGTCCCCTACCAACCAACCCACCAACACTAATCATCCTCCACCACCTATAGCAAAGAAATCCATGGCCACACGTCTAAGAGCTACACAAACTGAGCCTACAACCAAAATTGACCTTACAACTCCAAAAAGAGTGACGAAACAAGGTTGTCCGGCTATTATGTTTAAGAGAGAAGACTACATGATTAAAATGGTTGAATCATGTAAGTACACTCTCATACGCAAGTTCTATAGTCCAATGCCCAAAATGGAGGTAATTCGAAAGAAATTTATTACCCAAACAGAGCTTCGGGGCAAGGTCAAGATTACTCACTTTAATTCTAGACATATATACATAGACCTGGACAACGAACACGATAGAGCTACTGTGTTAGATAGCAAGCGAATGTACATTGAAGGTGTCTTTATGAGGTTTCAAGTTTGTACCCCTACTTTCGATCCAAATTATGAAACCTCCATTCTCCCAGTTTGGGTTATCCTCCCAGAGCTCCCATGGCATTATTTCTATAAAGAATTTGTTACGATTTTGCTAGAGGACGTGGGACAAGTGTTGCACTTGGACATGGACTTCATGCAAAAGATGAGGGGGAGCGTAGCGAAAGTAAAAGTCCAAATGGACATCACCAAGCCTAGAATCCAAAGTGTATGGATTGGCTTTGATGAAAATGATAATCCAAATGGGGAAGGTAGATGGCAGGATATCGAATATAAGGATATACCACTTTATTGTACTTATTGCAAACACCAGGGTCATACTCCTCTAGCCTGCCCAGTCAGCAGAAGAGATGCAGAACGTAATAAGGCCAAAAATAAGGAAGAAGAGCCAAACAAAGATGAGTCGACAAAAAACACAGGTATGATCTCTTCTCCGACTGTTTTAACTAATGTTGTAAGTATCAGACAACAGGTACCGATACAAGAAACAACCACCACAACTCAAGGAGGAAGAAACAAAGTACAGGAACACTCAAACAACCAGAACAGGAATCAAGTCCCAAACAACCAATGGCAAACCCAAAAGAGAAGAAAATTCAAAGGGAAGACCCAAACAGTACAAAACACCCAAAAGATACAAGGTAACACTCAACAGGTATATAAACCCACTCAAGTCAGAACTATAGGTATTGATGGTAATACTGTCACTACGACCAGTGCAATTCAAACTGTACAGAGCAAGCATTGACCAGGTATTGACTCAATGCACCTAATCCCCCATGGCTCCCCCTGTAGTCGTAATGTATTGAATGTTTTAATTGTTGCTGCTGAAGTAGTTAATGGAGGTGAGGATGGTGGGTTTCAGGAGAAGCCAATTAACTTGTAGGATGGGGTACCCAGAGGGGGGGTTATGTCTCATATTTTGCATGAGAACCGTATGGTTGACCCTAGGAGTGACTCTAGAGCTCCTACTACCACTTCATATATTTTTTTAGCTGCTAAATTAAATGAAAAGAATGTGCAAAATAGGGCCACAGAGTTGCATGAACTGGGACCTACAGCTTCTCCCACTTTCAATCTAGAAATGGGCAACATTACAACTCCTACTCAGTCTACAAATTTGCAAATCTTGGAAGAAGTTGCACCTGTTAACTCAAAGGAATCCTTGGAGGAAAGAGCAGGTATTATCTTGAAGAACAATGCAATGCATGTTGACAGAAGGGATATTGATATGCAGCAGCAACAAGGGTACTATCAAGTCCCAATTCAAATACACAACCTGCATTTTCAGGGAGAAGACTCAACCCCTACACTTCATAACATGGATCTTCCTACAATTACTCAGCCTAATGACAACACAGATGGAAAACTTGACACTACCAGTCATACCACTCCACTGGGTTCTATGGCCAAAGAACTAGGGTCTGTAGCAAGCACTAGTGTCACAGGGTCTAATGGAAAAAAGAATAAACTGAGCAAAAGGAGAAGGGATGCATTAAAAAAAAGAATAGAAGAAAGGAATTTGTCTCACGAGGAACAAATTCCTCTGGTAGTAGACAATGTGAAAGAACAACATCCTAACCTTGGATGCCAACAATTTGTGCTGGAGGATGACCAAGTGGGGATGGATATTACACCCTTGCAAACTCAGTACAACTACACACCTCCTCAACATCCTGCAAGCAGAACTGCAGAACAACACACACAATCTCTCCCCAAATGCACCCTCAATACTAATACTAATATAGAAGTCCCTCCTGACCTGGATGAATATGCAGTTATTGAGTCTGAAGATGAGGGTGACTATGAGGACCAACCCTTGAAGGATCTAGATGAGGAGGAGGATGCCAGTGAACACTTAAACAGACCCTTAGGTACATCCTACACAAATGAGTATGATGATGAGATTCAACAAATAGCTAACTTCCAAGGTTTGTCCCCTAGAGGAATTCATAGAACCAGTCACAGTAATAAACCCATCAGTCCAACTATTTCTGCCCACACAAGCAGACCTCACACTAGGCTGTTCACTTCCAAAAACTCTCAATGATTAGTATACTATGCTGGAATGTGAGGGGTATTAATACCCAAGGAGCCATGGAAAGACTTAAATCTCTTAAGAGTATCCATTAAATTCCCATTATTGCCATCCTAGAGCCTTTTTCTGATAGCATTCAGATTCAGTACTTCAGAAATCAACTCAACATGGACCATGCTATTAGTAATCCAAATGGTAAGATTTGGCTTTTTTAGACTAAGGATGTAGACTGCAGGATATTGGAAAATGAGGAGCAGTTGATTACTTGTGAATTTAATCATGTAATGAATCCAAATCAGTTCATAGTTACCTTTGTATATGTAAAATGCAAAGATCATCTCAGAAGATCTCTGTGGGATAGCATGCTACAATAGTCAGCCACCTCCCTTCCATGGTGCACATAAGGTGATTTCAATGTTATCACAGACCCTCAAGAAAAGTTGGGAGGTGTCACTTACAATATGAAAAAGAGCCTTGAGTTCATCAGCATCATAGAAGCCTGTGGACTACAAGATCTTGGGTTTTGTGGTCAGAGATACACTTGGTCTAATCAAAGGGGTATAATTTTCAGAATCTGGAAGAGACTTGACAGAGGAATGGTCAATGATAAGTGGCTAGAGATGATGCCTCAGACTACCATTACTCATCTACCCTCTGTGGGTTCAGATCACTGCCCTTTACTGCTGGAGATGACTGATCAAAACCACCAACACACCAAATATTTCAAATTCCTTAACTGCTGGATAGAACAGCCATCTTTCTTGGATACTGTTAGTAATTGTTGGAACAGGACCATGGAGGGTAATCCAATGTGGTGTTTCCATCAGAAAATCAAGAGGTTGGTAGCCACTCTTAGTACTTGGTCCAGATTGCAATTTGGTGATATATATGCCAACATTAAAGAATATGAAGACAAGACTAGACATGCAGAGGAAGAGCTGATCTCCAGTAATTCTGAAGAGAACAGAACAAAGCTCCATGCCATCAATGGAGAGTATATAAAATACCTGAAACTGGAGGAATCCATGCTAAAGCAAAAAACTCAGTTGCATTGGTTCAAAGAGGGTGATGTGAATTCCAAGTATTTTCATGCCTTGATAAGAGGAAGGAGGAGGAAATTATACATCCATAAGATCCAGAATGAGGATGATAATTGGGTACAAGGTGAAGAAAACATAGCCAAAGCTGCATGTGATCACTTCCAAGCCATTTTCACTGGTGAGGAAACACAAATTCAGGAGCATACCCTCCAATATATTCCCAGGATGGTCACTGATGAGCATAACAGAAACCTGAAAGCTATCCCTACAATGGAGGAGTTGAGAACTGTAGTGTGTTTAATGAATCCCAATTCAGCTGCTGGACCTGATGGAATGAATGGCAAGTTCTTCCAAGCATGTTGGAACATCATAAAAGAGGACCTCCTTAAAGTGATTCTATCTTTCTTCTGTGGACAAGCTATTCCTAAATACTTTACTAACTCTTTTTTGGTGCTGCTCCTAAAAGTACACCATCCTAACAAGCTCTCTGAGTATAGACCAATTAGCCTTAGCAACTTCACAAACAAAATCATCTCCAAACTCATTTCCCTTAGACTGGCACCTATCCTACCCAACCTCATTTCCCTTAACCAATCTAGATTTGTCAAAGGCAGGAACATTTCTGAAAATATTATGCTAGCCCAAGAGATTATACACTAGATCAAGAATCCAAATATAGGAGGCAATGTAGTTATCAAACTTGACATGGCTAAAACCTATGATAGGGTATCTTGGTCCTATACTTGTCTAGTTTTGAGGAAAATGGGATTTGAAGAAGGTTTCATTGATATGGTATGGAGAATTATGGCTGATAATTGGTATTCCATCATTATTAATGGTTCAAGGCATGGATTCTTTCATTCCACAAGAGGCCTTAATCAAGGGGATCCATTATCACCAGCTTTTTTTATCATAGGTGTTGAAGTCCTCTCCAGGCTCATGAACAATCTTCATCAACACCCCCAAAATCATGGTTTCTTGATGGATAAAAAGGGCCCTCAAATTAATCATCTCAGTTTTGCAGATGACATCATCATATTCTCATCTGGAAGATCTCATACCTTGAAGCTTATCATGGAGAGACTACATACCTATGAGCATGCTTCAGGCCAATTGATCAACAGAGACAAGAGTAACTTCATGGTACCCTCAAATGCCTTCAACTCTACTGTTAGAAGAATCAAGAAAGTTATAGGCTTCAAGCAAAAGAACAGCCCTATCACATATCTGGGGTGTCCTCTCTACATTGGTAGACAAAGGATCATCTATTATTCTGAGCTTATAGCTAAAGTTGTGGCTAGGATAGTTGGATGGCAGGCAAAGTTAATTAGTTATGGAGGAAGAGTTACTTTTATTAAGCATGTCATCCAAGCACTTCATATTCACTTGTTATCTGCTAGTTCCCCTCCTGCAACCACTATCAAGCAAATTCAAAGCATCACAGCCAATTTCTTCTGGGGGTGGAAGAATGAAAGGAGGAAATATCATTGGTCTTCTTGGAAGAATCTGAGTTATCCCTATGATGAGGGTGGTATTGGAGTGAGACTAATATCAGATGTTGCCAAGTCTTTCCAATACAAAAATGGTGGATATTCAGAACTAAGAATTCCTTATGGAGTGAGTTCCTCAAAGCTAAGTACTGTCAGAGGTCAAATCTTATAACCAAAAAATGGCATACAGGACAGTCTCTGATATGGAAGCACCTCATGAAGAACAAGCCCAATGTTGAGCCTCATATCCAATGGCAGATACAGTCTGGTTCTTGCCTCTTTTGGTGGGATAATTGGTTGGGAGTTGGCCTCTTAGCTAATTTCAGGTCTGCCAGTAGTAGACAGAACAATACTAAGGTGTCTTCTTTCATGATTAATGGTCAATGGAATGCAGAACTGGTCTTTCAGAAAGCACCTCCTCAGTTTGTACCTAGCATCCTGGCAAGTAACATCAACTATCAGCCCCACAAACTTGATCAGGCCTCTTGGAAGCCTAATAGCAGTGGGGAATTTAGTTGTTCTTCTTCCTGGGAACTTATCAGGGATAAAAGGACTAAGACAAGAATTAACTCTCAAACATGGCACAAACACATTCCTTTTAAGTGTTCCTTCCTACTCTGGAGAGCACTTAGAGGGAAACTACCTACTAATGAAAAGCTTATCAGCTTTGGAGAAGCCCCAGCCCAATGTTACTGTTGCCATAGAGCTGGTTTGGATACCATTGACCATATATTTCTTTCTGGAAACTTTGCCAGGAAGGTTTGGAGTGTATTTTCTGATTCTCTGGGTATTAGTAAAGAATACACACCCCTTAGAAACCTGATGATGAGGTGGTGGTCCAGTAATTACTGTAATGAGGTCTATAAACTTATCCTACAAGCAACTCCAATCTTCATATGTTGGAACCTATGGAAAAATAGATATTCCATCAAATATGGAGGGAAGCAGTCCAATATTACAAGAGTGATCTACTCAGTCTTCAGGGATAACTTCAACCTTCTAAGCACTACCTACTCCTATATCAGCTGGCCAAATAGCTGGAAGGAACTGGTCCTTCTTGTGGAAAAATATACTAATGAAGTTAATGTTAGTACTGTCTACTGGAGGAAACCTTCAGCTCACATGGTGAAGCTGAACACCGATGGTAGTGCACTTCACAACCCAGGAAAAATAGGAGGGGGAGGATTGCTAAGGAATAATCAAGGAGATCTTCTCTTTGCTTTCTCAACCCCTTTTGGAGAAGGCACAAACAACCAATCTGAAATATTGGCAGCCATCTTTGGTTTGACTTGGTATCTCCAATTAGGATATACTAAAGTGATCCTTGAAGTGGACTCTAAGCTAGTAATCAGATGGATAAAACACCTAGCTCAACAACCATGGACTGTCAAAGCACAACTCCAGCAATTGCAGGACATCAGCCATCATTTCTAGGTATTCAAGTGCAGTCACACTTACAGAGAAGCCAACTTTACAGCTGATGCCTTGTCCAAGCATAGCCATAAGTGCACTACTCCACAGATATATCTCACTAAGCAAGACCTACCCAAAGAGGCAAGAGCCTACTTTGAGCTTGACAAACTGGAAATGGCCAACTTCAGAAGAAGAAGGCTTAAGAGAATCAATAAGCCACCATGACCTTTCAGCCTCATTGGTCCAATTTACTCTTTAAATTACATATTGCTATGCATAGCTTTAATCAATTTGAAGGTTCTATAATTAGTACCATGGTAAAAGGGAACACCTCCCTTGTTTTATGCTTTCTTAGAATAACCAAATTTCTTTTACAGGTTAGGATTAGAATAGAACCTTTCTTCTTTCTCTTTCTCCTTTTTGTCCTTGTACTTGTATGTAGGTGTAGGTACTCTAAGGAGATGATCATGTGGAATGCTCTCCTCCTAAAGATAAATTGCAACAACATACAACTGAACAATTCCAATATGAAGGCACCAAGAAGCTGGCTACATGGCAGCATGTGCAGGGTGAGTTGCAGCATATGGACCTGTCCAAAGGCCTCTAATCTTTGCAGGGTTGTAGAAAATACTATATTGACAAGGCCCAAGAATTTTCAGTCGAAACGGATATTTGGAAACGTTAGGCGAGCGACATTGAAAAATTCAGCTTTCTTAAGACTAAAGAGAGGGCCTTTAGTAATTTGGACCCTTCAACATGGGAAGCAAGCCTTCAAACTTTGCATGGATAAAGAAAAGGATATATATGCAAACCTCATGAAGTTTCAGCTGAAACGGATAATTGGAGACGTTAGTCGAGCAACTTGGAAAAAGATAACAGTCTCCAAAGCTCTTACTGAGGTCCCTTCTTTATTGCTAGTTTGTGCAAGTTCTTTTTTACTTGGATTTGTTTGTTGTATTATTTAAGGTTGCTTGAGTGATATAACAACTTTCTTTAACAACAAATACATAGAGAAAACCTCAAATACAACTTCCACCACCCCTGCAACATCTAAGCTTCAGTAGGCTAAGATGTGCAGGATGTGCTACAGCATGAGGACATGCACCAAGGCATCCAAGCTTTGCAGGATTGCAGCATATATTGTTTTGACAAGGCCTAAGAAGTTTCAGCTCAAACGGATGATTGGAGACGTTAGGCGAGCGACCTTGAAACAATCAGCTGTCTTAAGCCTAAAGAGAGAAAAGTTTGCTATTTGGAAGCTCCAACTTGGTCAAAAATCCTTCAAATCTTACAAGTATAAATAAAAGGCTATAGGTGCATACCTCATGAAGTTTCAACTCAAATGGATAAGTGGAGACGTTAGGCGAGCGACCTTGAAAATCCTAACAGGCTCCAAAATCCATGCTTTTCTGTTAGCCTATACAGGTCCTTCTTCTTTGTTGTCTTTGTTTATTTACTGTGTAGTTGCAGGTAGTTGGAGATATACACCAACATAATTTAACAACAAATACATAGAGGACACCACTGATAGAAGACTCACCAAGACTGATACAAAAGGATTGTGCAGAACTAGAGGCTCCTCATGGTTTTGGTACTTGTTTGGTTGCCTGTATTCTATTGATTGTTTTTGTTTAGGTGCAACAACTACTGGGGAGCCACACACAAAGAAGCTGAACCATATCACAAGGAAGGGAATGTTTTTTATGTGAAGCCTGCTCCAACAAGCCCCATGAAAGCAACTTGGAGCTGCACACAAACCTATAGCAGCCTATCCATTCCCCCCCTATGCTACCTTGTGCAATCCCTTTCCTGCTGGTTCTTATTTGTTTTGTAGCTGCAGATGGCAGGATGGATTCATCAATATGCCTTATCAATACCTACATCAACACCTACATAGAGGACATCACAGATACAACCACCAAAACAAATACCTTCACTAAGAGGCCTACACAAGGACTGTGCAGAATTGCAATTCCCTCCTGGTTTTTGTGTTTGTTTGGTTGCTTGTTTTTGTTTGAATGTTTTTGTTTAGGTACATCAACAACTGGGGAGCTATCCTATCAGAACAAGTTGGAGATGCTCACCAGGACTCCACAGAAGCAATCCCATAACATCCACTCCAGCTTTTGGTTTTGCTCTTCCTCATCCCTTTATGCAGACCCTCTTTGGATCTGTTATAAGGGCTGCAATAACCTGGGGCTTCGATGGAGCAGCACCTCCAGCTTGCCATCCACATTCTCTAACATCTCTAACATCAACACACTCCAGCAACAACTCCACCAACTAGCAACACACAAGGAACAAATACAAGTTAATAGTAATGGCTACAGCAGATTGCAGAATTCTTTGGTTGTGTGGTTTGTTGGTTTTGTTTATCTGTGCAGGTACTCCAAGAAGTTGAACCTGATCACAACAAAATTGAACCTGATCACAACAAGCATGCACCACAAAACCCCTGCAGCTCTTTGCTCTTTTAATTGTTATATGCAGGCACATATTTACTCAAAGAAGCTGATCAATTCTTCTTTGGAAGCAACAAGGAGCTGCATACATCAACATCTCCACCATCCTGCAGCACACAAGGAACAATTACAAGTTAATAGTACTAGTTACAGTAGCTTGCAAATTTGTTTGGTTATGTGGTTTGCTGGCTTTGTTTGTCTGCGCAGGTTCATAGATCCTCCTACTAAGGGAGATAATTGCTTGGCTTACTTGGACCTCTTCATCACATCAACCTGCTTGTTAGTGTATTTTTCTGGTGTTGTTTGCTGTGTAGTTGCAGGTTCAAAGATTCCCAAGAGAAGGGAGACAGTAGCTGGGCATAACTGGACCTCCTCTCCTAATCACTACTCCATCTATGCCTTCTCTAATAGCTCAACACCTACAGCAACTTCTGCAGCAGCAATGCTGCACCCCAGATGCAACTCCTACCTCAAGAATGCATTGATCCCCAACCCACCAGCAACCAACATCAACCAACTTCTGCTTCACCAATATGCAGCACACACTGTACAATTACAAGCCAATAGTAGTTGGTACAGTAGCTGGCAGGTTTGTTTTGTATATTGTTCTGGTATTGTGTGTCTGTGTAGGTGTCCCAAGGAGACAACTCTCACCACAAAGAGGACTCTACTCTTGAGTATAGCATACAACCAAAACAGCTTGCCCATAGATGCAATCGAAAGGAAACTAAAGCATGGCAGGCTAGGACCTCATCAACACTATCGAACACCCCTCATTACCTGCAGCAGCCATACTTCAGACAAAATCTTTGGAGCCCCTTGTTGGTTTATTTGTGAATATAGGCACAAAAGAAGATCCTCTACTAGCTGGGCTAAACAACAACAGCATCAGTGGCCTAGGTACAAGGCAGCAACAGTTCTACTCCATAACACTAGCCACACTCAAAGCTACTGCATCTTCAATTTGCAACAGGCAACAAGCTTTTTCAAGGCCTTCCTCAACAACTCCAAGGATGCTGGTTGCTACAACTCAATATACTTCCTCTACCTTCATCCTCCTTAGCTGATATATGCTCAATCCTGAAGTGGATGCAACCTTCCATTGGGACTTACTTGGTATGACAAGACTAAAAAGGGCAAAGATGAAAAGAATTTTCCCACCCCATGCGAGATAGAAGGTTCATATACTTGTTCTTCTTCAATTTAGCTATGTATGGTACATAGCATAGTTGAATAGGACTAGTGTAGGTTACTTTCTTGTTTTCTCATGGAAGGGGAGAGTCTCTCTCATTTATGCTTTCTTAGTCGATTTGTACCGGGAGTAGTCCTCTCATAGGTTTACTGCTTTCTAGTTATAGTTAGTCTCCTTTTTGTATCGGGGATGAGTTAGCCGACCTTAATAGGTTAGCCGACTTATGAACCACCATAGGATCGGAGGTAAGGTTTATGTCCCCCTCTTTGTATTTTTACTTTATTTATTTATGTTAAGGCTTGGGGGTGATGCTCAACCCCTGACTATGCACGAGAGGTGGGAGCCACGTGTAGGGTCTATTCCCATAAAAAAAAGGAGGTAATCATTAAGTGGAGAATGGGACTAAGAGAGTTCTACTCTATAATTGCCCAATCCAGACTACACGAATGAATATCGTCTAAAGATGCCTATAGTCTAATCTTTGACAGGGGCTTAGGACAAGCTCCTAGTCACTATAACAATACAATAAAGTAAAAACAATAGTAACATGAATAAAATTCTTATCCTTGATAGAATGAGGACTCATCTTCTTTGAAATCTAATAAAGTCTCTAGCCACGAGCGAGGTAGTCGTGACTCTTTTCCATCCCTACGTCATGAGATAATGTAGGCAAAATATGCGTTAGTACTTTGAATATACTAAGTATGTGAGATATGCATGAACAATGAAATAAGGCATAAATAATATGAACATAGGATGCATGACCAATGTAATAAAAAATATTCAAAATCATATTAAAAACTTGTGGTCAATGCATCATATACATAATTGTAAAACTTACTTCATGTCGCATAACTTGTGAGATAGGACCTTTAACCTTATGAGAGATCATGGACATGTGAAAGATATTAGTAGTCATATTAATAAATACCTTAAACATTGAGAGAAGAACCTTGAAACTTAGTGAGAGCAATCGTTAACCGACATAAACCATGTGATCTATAACATGAAGTTCCAATGTTTACCCATACATCAAAGGAAAGGGGGAGAATACTTTTCAAGGTAGACTCCAATATGTCAATGTAGAACCACAACGCTATACTAAATATCAAGCCTAAACTATGGGTGACCCTCAAAGGAATCAACCATCTTCTATGGGTGATCCTATAAGGAATCAAGCCTCTTATATGGGTAATTCTTTATCCTACGGTGGCACGTAGTTATGGGATAATGGAATCTTTCTACGGGTCTCTTGCCTTTGCTATGGGAGAGAATGCCTATCTCAAGGTCCACTCGGTGCTAGGTAAACTCTCCATGAAATCTAATAAACATGATTATAACATAATAAGAAAGGAAAGTAACTACCTATCAATCCATATTTAAAACATATTAGGAATAGCTCATCTAGTTAGCAATTCATAAGAATCTATAACTTCGGTGAAAATTGTCCTTATCACCATCTGAAAACATCTAATGACCTTTACTCTGATCATCATCTTAATCTTTAACTTTAAAATCATAATCTAAGTTCTAACTCATTTAAAACTATCTTTATAAATCATTTAACTCATGATTAACTCATAAAATTAACTTTAACTTTGATCATCATTATAACTTTCATCATAAAATCAAGATTTCAACTTAAACCATGAAAACTTTACTTTAAAATCATTAAACTCCTAACCTATACATGAAAATCATCTTTAACTTCATAATCTTAACTTGAAAATAGCTTCATTCATGGCCATTTATCATACAACTTAAAATCATGCAAATTATATGAATGCATGCATATAATGATCATTTATAACATCTAAAATGGAATTAAATCAGCCCAATATAATTCATCAAAACTAGGGTTCATAATCAATTGTAAATTGAATTAAAACTTGAGAAATATTTGGGGCTTCATAGGTGGAAAAGGTCCATAAATCAATCCCTACATACCTTGCTTGAATTTACTAAGAATTGAAGAAAAACCTTGAAGAAATCTGGAAGCCCTAGCTTGAATTTGGAGAGAAACCTTGAGAAACTTTGAATTCCTTGCCTTATAAAATTTTAGGAGAATGAATTGAGTAGGAGGGGAATTTGAAAAATTGAATGCTTATAGAGTTTGAACTTGGCCATAAAAGTGTCTAGGTTCATTGAACCAAACTTGAGAAAGGAACAATTTCCCTTCATTAAAATCTAAAGTTAACCCTACGAATCACTCCTTACGGGTCATCAAAACGTGGATGGGTAGTAGACCCAATTTGTCCTGTCAAACCTTGGAAAAATCTGAAAAAATGAGCCTCTGATCTTTCTTTACGATCAATGTTTATGACTCATAAACATCTCTATGGTTCGTATCTTATTCCTATGGGGCAAAACTCCAGGTCGTAATATTTCCAACGGATCATAACTTGACAATCTTTAGTAAAATGATCATAATGTTTTACTCCAAATGTCAAATGAGGCAACTTTATGGCTTGGAAAGAGGACTCAAAGACCTTTAATTTGATAGGAAGGAGGCCACCTAATTTCATATATTCCAGGAGATATGATCGTTTGAAGTTGACCCAAGTAAAATCTTTCACCAAAACTCAATCGGTAAGGAAGCTTTCAACTCGACTTTGTTCTAGAGGATTCTTGTGACATCAAAACATCTCCAAATATATTCCCACAATTAATAATTGGACTAAGCACTAATGCACAATTAAGAAACACCCTTTACAACACTACAGATAGCTTCTACGATTGGTCAATTATTCTACGGGTTGTCAATATGAGTAATCAAAGTAGTCCTCCAAAATCATAGGATATTGGAATGAAACATGGTTCCTATGACTCATCCTTACGATTCTTAAACTCTCCTACGAGTCATACAAATGACTTGTCAATTTCCCTCTTCACTTAGTCAAAATTCAGAACATAGGACCCAATTCGATGACTCCATTCTACAACTCGTAACTCATCCTATGACTTATCTTGTTGAGTCATTTCGAAAGTACTAAGATTTGTCAATTTCACAAAATCAAAGATCCATTCTATGACTAACTCTACGAGTTATCACGATTGCTATGAGTCATCAACTTGACTTGTAAACTCAGTTCCAAACTAAGTCAATTTTCCAACCTCATTATTATTCCTACAAGCCACTCCTACGACCCGTAGGAGTCCATACAACTCATAGGTCATGTCGTAAACTCTAGGACAATCCTTTTTCTTGGATTTTTCTTTGGTTTCAACTTTTCAACTTTTGGGTCTTTACAATATCTCTCCCTTGGCAATATTCGCCGTTGAATGAGATTCGACTAGCATAGAACAAACAAGGAAAGAGGACTAGCAACCCAATATGAAATACACTGACACGTTAAAATGCATAAACCTTAGGAATTTCAAACTTGTCATAAAACATGACCTTTAGAATCAGCTTCATGAACATGCATACATATGAAAACATGAGATTAACTAGAACTCGGGAATTCATATGAATAGACATGAGAAGCTAACACTTCAACTAGCATGGAAATTCAAACACTCAGGCTATCAAGTCAATCATGGAAAAATGAATACGAAACCAATACATACCCACCATTATCATGACCAAAGGAAACTCATAACATACCAGATAAAGCAGCCCAAGCCATCTCCATTCCTCTTCTGTAGCCACTGGACAATCCCTCATAATTCAAGTTTTCTTCACACTAACATTACCCAAAATTACATGTTATTTGGAAGACCAACACATTTCCTCAATATTGATGCATGGAATATCGAATAAACCAAGGTTAACTCCATAATTAAAGTTCATCGGACACCTTACCAATATGCCTTAAGATCCTATACCACTCCTCACCACCATATTCAATCAGCATCGAGACCTAATCAAGAAGCACCCAATACACCATACATTCACGCACATGCCACCAACACCACATTCAAGCCTAGTTCCATAACTATTCTAATATACTCACATGAAACCCTTAACAAAAACTCATCAATAGCCTACTACAATCACTCGCATATCGACAACCATGCATTCAAGACTACCATTCTAACCACTTTATGGCTCCCTTGAAGTCAACATCTCTTAAGAATTTTCAAATCTACCTTAGCATCTCTACTTCCACATTTGCATTAACTCCTACCAAAGGCACACCAATATACTCTTACCTATCTATTGCACACAACAAGATCTATATAGCTTTTCCTACATTTATATAACTTTAAATGGGGTATACATGCCAAAATTTATCACAATACGGAACAACCACTCTCTATCTATCTATCATGACTCATCTACTATCATTAACATTAGAACACACAACCGACCTTAATAACTAAGTACTCCATCTCCCCCTTGTGGAAATAATCAAATCTTATAGCAAGGTAAGAAGTAACAAAAGATAATGTAGCACCCAGATCTAACAATGAATAGATATCAAAGTCAAAACCTTTCAACATACCAGTCACAACATCGGGAGAATCTTCTTACTCCTGATGAGTCTGAAAGACATAAAATCTGTCTTGGCGCTGACCGCCACCCGAAGTAGTAGAACTTTAATCTAGATAACTTGTAGTCTAGGTCTGAGCCAGGGGTCTAGAACCTTTCCTACACTCTCTTGCATGATAACCTGGCTTTCAACACCTATATTAAACATCCAATCCCACTAAGCACTCTCCCTTATGGTTTTTCCCATACTTAGAACACTTGGAAATAGTAGATCCACTAAAACAATCACTTGGTTTGGATTGAGAAGTCTCACCTTCACATTGAGCCCTCTTGGAATCCCTCCCTTTCATAAAAGCTACCAGACAATCCCTCTCTTTATGTCCACTTTTACCATAACTATAAAAACTTTTTGTACCGGCCAAGCACTTCCCTAGATGGTTCTTACCACACCAATAGCATGAGGAGTAGGAATTGTTTTTCCTTTCCATCATTGTTGGTCGTATTCGAGCTGGATGTTTCCCTTTTTAACATCTTCTGATGATTAAAGTCATTACCTCTCTTAACATCCCTTTTGCTCAACCTTTTCCTTCCTTTGGTATTCATGCTCATAAAAGTTACTTTTTGTTGATTCAATTAAGCGGTCATAACTCAATCCAATAACATGAAGACATATCGGAGCTCCATATTAGAGATATCTGTGCTTGAGGATGGGTCAATCGAAATAGAAGGGTTACCATCTTGAACAACCTCCTGGTTGTTTTTTTCTTGATGAGACATAGTCTGAAATGCGTAGGACATGAGCTAGAAGGAATTCCTATAGAGTTCAACTCTATTGCATGACAAGACCACATAAGAAGTGAAGATTTCTTAAAATGCCTCATAGTCTCCAATTCGTAGATGTAGCACGCTTCACACCGATGAACAACATTCTACTCGACATGGCATATTAGACACCCTAGGATACTTAAACCTTGTTCTCTGATAGAGAGTTTGTCATGACCTAACCTAGGGCCTAGTCGTAATATGGCGACCGGGATGCGAGGGACCCCAACCATAAGCCATCATAGCATACATCGCACACATAAGGTAAAGAATAATATAAAGATGAGCGGAAGTAATCATTAAGTGGGGAATGGGACTAAGGGAAATCACCTCTATAACTGTCCAATCTGGACTACACTAATGAATATCGTTTAAATATGCCTCTAGTATAATCTTTGATAGGGGCTTAGGACAAACTCCTAGCTCACACTAACAATAGAAGAAAGTGAAAATAGTAGTAACATGAATAAAAGTCTTATCCTCGGTAGTATAAGGACTCCAACTTCTTTGAAATCTAAAGAAATCTCTAGCCACGAGCGGGGTAGTCATGAGCTTCGTCCGTCCCTACATTATGAGTCAATGTAGGAAAAATATGCGTTAGTACTTTGAATGTACTAAGTATGTGAGATATGCATAAATAATAAAATAAGGCATAAATAATATAAACATAGGATGCATGACTAGTGTAATGAAAAGCATGAATAAGGCTTGAAAACAATTTGAAATGATATTAAAAACTTGTGGTCAATGCATAATAAACATAATATTAAAACTTACTTCATGTCATCTAACTTGTGAGATAGGACCTTTAACCTTATGAGAAATCATAGACATGTGAAATATATTACTAGTCATAGTAAGAAATACCCTTCATCCGGCTAATGACACTCTGAATCTGCAAAATAACACTGTAATTTCAAGTGAAGCTAGTTTGAATCAACAACAATCGATCGGTCAACAAAATACTGATGCAATCACTATCTCTAAAGAGGAGCTGAGAATTGCACACAAGATCATCAATTTTCAGAAACATGGTTTGATTCGAGTATCAAGAGCTGTGGTAGATGATTCCTTATCGTTTGGACTACATACAGTCCAAAAATTGGATCAAACCACCGCACCATTTGAGAGCACTGAACAGGAGACTCCTGAGAGAAACATCGCAGAGTTGCCGGAGTTGCGTCGTCATATTCGAAGAGGTTCCGGCGACACTCGAGATGGCGGACCTCCTGGGGTTTGTTCCCCACCTCATGGCACTCCTACCACTAAAATTTCAACCCAAATGGATGATGAAATCATTAGGGACGATGTTACCAGCAAGGTTGCCGGAGCTCAGGCGATATTTTCAGGTGGAAACCAATGCAAAACGGGGCGTTTCAATGATACAAATACACCCCACCAGGTGAACTCTCTCGAATATATGCCCAGCACTCAGCAGACGATTTCTTCAAGCATCGCTGCACACACACAAGAACTACTCCTTCAAATTCGAGCAGATTCTGGCTTCATTCGTGATGGCACACTAGCAGGGGTTTGCTCTCCATGCCAAGATGAATCTTTGGGTATAAGTTTCGCCGGAGGAACCATTGCCGGCGAACATAGTGATGGCGGCGCCGGAGCTCCAGTGACCTAAATCGAACAAGATGAATGCCAATATGTTCAATAAGATGCTGTGCATCTTCCCACCCATGAGCGCCATCTCAGTTCCTCACTAAAAGCTTCGAATATCTCCAAGAACACTGACAGTACATTTCTCGCCGAAGCTCCGACGAATTTTCCGACACAACATCAACCCCAAAAGAACCACAATGGGGGTGCGCATTATCCTATCCAGGTAGGGAACTTCGAATCTTCCCCAAATTGCTCAAATTCAAAAAGTCGTAAAGACGACTGTGGTGGTGCCGGAGCTCCGGCGATCCAATTGACTGGCGACCAATGCCAAAAGGTTCATCAACGTGTTATATAGCTTCCAAGCTATCAAGGTTGCCTCAAATCATTGCCAAAAATCTCAAATTCAAAATGTCGTCGAGACACTCCTCAAGCTGAAGAACACTGTAACATGTATGTTCAAGCTGAAACAGTGGATGGTGTGTTGGTTCATAACCAATACCAGCAGAAAAGGGGTAAAGTACATATATTAGAATGCATTGAGGATCATGATCATGTCCCAAAATGAGGTGCTGATCAGCAATGCAACAGTAGTCCTACAGTGGCTCCTCCAGTTCAATATGTTGGTCTTGTGGATAAACACAATGCAAAGGGGAATACTTCCATTGGAAATGTGCAAAAACAACCTACACAGTTGAGTGAGGGACACAATGTGAATCTGCAACCAGTACAAAGACCTTATATCCCTAATAGTAATCCTATGAGAGTGTCAAATAACTTTGAAAGGCATAACTCCAATAACCCAGCTGCTGCTAACACTAGAAACAAGCCTAGCCACATAAATCCTAACCTGAGTGTCTCTCAAAATAAGCCTCCTAATACCAATATAACCACCCCTCCTAAACCTGTCATCCCTCACACTTTAGCTACTAAATTGAGAGCCCAAGAGGCAATGAAAAATGATGATATTAATATTACCCCTCCTAAAATTACTACAAAACAGGGATATCCTGCTGTGGTTTTTACAAAAGAAGATTTCATGGTAAACCTAGCCACTGACTGTAAGTATACATTAGTAGGTAAATTCACCAACACCATGCCCAAAATGGAAATTATTAGAAAGGAATTCATCCTTCAAACAGAACTCAGAGGAGGAGTGAAACTTACATATTTTAACTCTAGACATCTTTACATAGACTTGGACAATGAGTATGACCACTCTACTATATGGTCCAAAGGAAAAATGTATATAAATGGGCAGCTTATGAGACTCCAACTATGGACTCCCACCTTCAAGCCTGAAGAAGAAATACCTCTGGTTCTTATATGGGCTATCTTACCTGAACTGCCATGGCACTGCTATAGGCTTAAAGTGGTAACCCCTTTACTATCTCCAATTCGAAAGGCATTGTTCTTGGACTTGGCAACTTACAAGAAAACAAGAGGTAGTGTAGCCAAAGTTAAAATTCAAATTGATCTAACCAAACAAAGACCCCAACACATTTGGATGGGCTTTGATGAAGATGAAAATGGAGATGGCAGGTGGCAATCCATTCAATATGAGGGAGTGCCAGACTACTGTCCTTACTGCAAGCATCAAGGGCACACCATACATGTTTGTAATGTGAAAAAAAGAGATAAAGATAATAAGAAAAAGAATGATCAAGACGAAGAGGTCAGGAACACCGACAAGAACATCACTGATAAGAGAAAGGCTCAACAACATTCTACTGATCAATACAAGGAAACACAGCACCAAGAAGACCAACACATTAAGGAACAACAAAACACTAACAGGGCTGAAGCTGAAAAGAGAAATCAAGAACATGCAGGGTGGCAAACTCAAAAGAGGAAAGGCAAGAAATATGGACAACACCACCAACAACAAACACAAAAGAATAAAACACAAAGCCTCATGCTACAAGGGGAAAGTTCTGTACCTCTCCAACACAAGACCAACAACAACCATCAAGTAAGAAATCAGCAGCAGGCAGGTATGATTATTAACTCTAACTCTAATACTTGTAATATCCAAACTTGTAATGTTGACTCTAGAGTCCAGAGCCAACCCCGCCATCCCCATACAATAGTGAATCCCAGTCCCCATAATCCCATGCAGCAGGTACTACATGTGAAGAAAGCAAGCAAACCTACAGATACTACCAGATCTAATCCTAATACTAATTTGCTTAATGTGGAATGCAACAATGCCATCCCAGGTATTGACTCAATGCTCCCACACCACTATGGCTCCCCCAATACTTTTAATGTCTCAAATAATATTGCTGTTGTGGCTGAAGAAGTCTGTGGAGATGAGGTTGGGGGAATACAGGAGAAACTCACTAATCTGCAGGAAGGGGAACCCAGGGGGGGGAACATCTATTGGTAGACCATAGGAAAGACTCTACAGCCCCTGCAACCACTTTTTCAGCAGCCATAAGGTCCAACAGGCAGGTTCAACAAGAGGATGTTCAACAGATTTCTGAGGACATGCTTCAGATTAATGTGACTGATAAGGAAGATGCTAAATCTCCAAAGAGCAGTGAACAAAACCAGGGTGCAGTAGCTCAGCTTTTGAACAATAAAAGTACTCTATCTTTGAGTAAAAAGAAGAGGGATGCTATTAAAAAGAAATTTGTTCAGGACATGAAATCTGGACAACCAAGTGTGAACTATGTTCTTGTGCCAGAACAAGCAGGCATACATGTGACCCCTCTACAAATTCAAGATACATCTAATGAGAAGTATGCACTTAGAAAAGGAGACATCTCATAGGATTTAATTGATGAGTACAGGGTCACTCATTCTGAAGATGAGGATGATCCTGACCAAAGGGAGGAAACAAACTAGGAAGATCAAATAAAAGCCTTTAGAACCACTATGGAAGTTTTGTTGCAGAAGGAAAAGCAGCAGGTCAATGAGGAAAATAATCCATCTTCAACAAGTAAGCAAATAAAGAAGATGAATAAGAAAAGTACCATCACCAGTTCTGATAATGTTGCTTTCAAAAGAAACATCAACACAAGGTCTAAATCCCACAAACTTTGATAATTAGTACAATTTGCTGGAATGCAAGGAGTATTAATACTCAAGGCGCCTTAGACAGACTTCAAAAACTCAAGGATTATCACAACCTATCCATGTTAACAATTCTGGAACCATTTGCAAATCAATCACAGCTTAACCACTACAGAAATCAATTGAGAATGGACAGTGCCATCCATAATCCCAATAACAAGATTTGGTTGTTTTGGAATCAGGATGTGGACTACTCTGTTATAGATCAAGATGAACAATAGGTTACTTGTGAAATCAAACATGTGGCTAATCCTAATTCCCATATTATTACCTTTGTTTATGCCAAGTGTAAGGATTACATGAGAAGGAGCCTCTAGAATAAGATGTTGCAGTATGCTAACACAAACAAACCATGGTGCACTATTGGAGACTTTAATGTGATCACAGATGTTGAAGAAAAACTAGGAGGGCAACCATACAATATGAACAAAAGTTTTGAGTTTATAAGTGTAATTGAAGCATGTAGTCTCATTGATTTGGGCTTCCATGGGCAGAATTTTACATGGTGCAACAACAGGGACATGGAAGCTAGAATATGGAAGAGGTTGGACAGGGCCATGGTGAATGATAGGTGGTTAGAGATAATGCCTATAACTACCATGACTCATCTTGCTTCTACAGGTTCAGACCACTGTCCTCTTTTACTTGAATGCAAGGAGACTCATAGTAATCCTATAAAATACTTCAAGTTCCTTAATTGCTGGGTGGAGAATGAGTCCTTTTTGGACACTGTTAGAGCCTGCTGGGAAGAATCTATTGAAGGTAATCCAATGAGAATATTCCATATAAAACTTAAGAGGGTGGCAAACACTCTTAGCACTTGGTCAAGACAACAGTATGGAGACATATATGAAGTTGTCAAGGATTTTGAACAGAAGGTACAACAAGCAAAAGAGGCTATCATCCAACACAATTCTGAAAGTAATAGGAGCAAGCTTAATCAGGTGAATGCTCAGTACATTAGATATTTGAAGACAGAGCATTCCATCCTTAAGCAAAAAACTCAGCTTCAGTGGTTTAAGGATGGAGATGCCAACTCCAAATATTTTCATGCTATCATTAGAGGAAGGAGAAGAAGATTATTTATTCATAAAATCACTGATGACCAAGAAAACACCATTCAAGGTGATCAAAACATAGCTATTGCTGCCTGTGAATACTTTGAGAAGATCTTTACTGGAAAAGAGGATTTGATCAATGAAGATATCCTAAAATGCATACCCAATACCATCACAGCTCAGCAAAACCAAATTCTTAATGTTATGCCTACGAAGGAGGAGTTGAAAGCTGTTGTATTTTCTCTCAGTGATGTGTCTGCTGCAGGTCCTGATGGATTTAATGGCAAATTCTTCCATACTTGTTGAGATATTATTAGTGAAGATTTGTTAAACTTAGTAAAGTACTTTTGTTGTGGACATTCTATTCCCAAGTTCATCACACATGCTTATTTGGTTCTACTCCCAAAAGTAGACCATCCTAATAAACTTTCAGATTTCAGGCCTATATCACTCAGCAACTTCACCAATAAAGTGATTTCTAAAGTCCTTTACCTCAGACTAGCCCCAATTCTCCCTCAGGTAATCTCTGAAAATTAGTCTGGGTTTGTACAGGGAAGAAGCATTTCTGAAAATATTATGTTAGCACAAGAGATCATTCATGGCATCAAAAAACCAAAGATTGGAGACAATGTTGTTATCAAACTAGACATGGCCAAAGCCTATGACAGGGTGTCTTGGTCATTTATATGTCTAGTTATGAGAAGAATGGGTTTTGGAGATGTATTTATTGACATGGTTTGGAGGCTAATGGCTAATAACTGGTACTCAGTTATTGTGAATGGAGGTAGGCATGGTTTCTTTCATTCTACAAGAGGCCTCAAACAGGGAGATCCTTTGTCTCCAGCCCTATTTGTTTTAGGTGCTGAGGTGCTGTCAAGACTACTCAACAACCTTTATCAACACTATTTGTACACAGGCTTTCACATGGAGAAGAAGGGTCCTTCAATTAATCACCTGAGCTTTGCTGATGATGTAATTATTTTCACTTCAACCTCCAACTTTTCCCTCAAGATGATCATAAAGACTATGCAGCTATATGAACACACATCAGGACAGCTTATTAACAAAGAAAAGAGTCAATGTATGATCCCTCTGAATACTGATCCAGCTATTATTGAAAGGGTAACTTCTATCACTGGTTTCAAATCAACACATGGCCCTATTACCTATTTAGGATGTCCCTTATATATTGGGGGTTAAAGAATCATTTACTTTACTAGTATGGTCTCCAAAGTTATCTCCAGGATTAGAGGATGGCAGAACAAAATATTGAGCTATGGGGGAAGAGCTACTCTTATTAAGTCAGTGTTGCAATCCCTTCCAATCTACCTGCTGTCAGCTATCACCCCTACAGTCACTACCCTTAAACAAATTACAAGCCTTATGGCAGATTTTTTTTGGGGCTGGGACAAAGAAAAGAGAAAATACTATTGGGCATCCTGTGAGACACTCAGCTACCCTATGGAGGAAGGGGGTATTGGTATGAAAAACATACAAGATGTGGGCTTGGACTTGCAATACAAACAGTGGTGGACCTTCAGGTCCAAGAAGACACTATGGGGAGAATTATTAAAGGCTAAGTACTGCCAAAGAGCACATCCAGTGATAAAAAAAATGGAATACAGGTCAATCTCTTATGTGGAAGCATATGGTGGCAAATAAAATGAATATTGAGCCTCATATAAATTGGCACATCAATTCAGGTACATGCAGCTTTTGGTGGGATGATTGGATGGGTATAGGACCCCTAGCTAATCACAATAGCTATCTACCAAGGCTCAATAATACTACAGTCTCTGAATACCTGGAGAATGGGGAATGGAATGTGCAGAAAATCAGAAAAGATAACCCTCCTCAGCTGGTGCAGCAGATACTTAGCACTGATATTATCTACAAACACAACATACCTGATCAAGCTTGCTGGAAACTGAATTCTCATGGTGGCTTCACATGCAAATCTGCTTGGGAACAAATCAGGGAGAAGAAAGCTAGGACCTTAACTGATGGCAGCACTTGGCACACCAACATTCCTTTCAAAGTTTCCTTTCTACTTTGGAGAGCTCTCAGATATAAGTTGCCCACCAATAATAAACTTGTCTAGTTTGGAGTAGCACCAGCAGCATGCTCTTATTGCTACAGACCTGGATTGGATGATATAAAGCACATATTTGCTTCTGGAGATTTTGCCAAGCATATTTGGCAACAATTCTCCAGTTCCTGGGGGATCCTGCATGACACCATGTCCCTGAGATACATCCTGATGAAGTGGTGGACTTCCAAGCCCAATAATGATGTCCATAAGCTCATGTTGTAGGCCACTCCTATCTTTGTTTGTTGGCATATATGGAAGAATAGATATGCAAGCAAGTATGGAGGAAAGAAATCTAGTGTTACTAGAGTTAAATTCTCCATAGGTAAGGATCTATACATGCTGATAAACAATGCTTACCCCTACATTAAGTGGCCAGAGAGCTGGAAAGAGCTAGTTACTATGGTAGAACAATGCCAGCATGATATGAGAGTGATCAAAGTGGTGTGGATCAGGCCTCCATCTTCCATAGTGAAGTTGAATACTGATGGAAGTGCACTAGACAACCCTGGGAAAATTGGAGCATGGAGAATATTAAGAGACCACAATGGGAACTTAATATATGCCTTTGCAACTCCATTGGGACAGGGTACTAACAACCAAGCAGAGGTACAGGCAGCAACTATTAGCATCAAATGGTGCCTCCAACATGGCTACAATAGAGTGATATTGGAAGTTGATTCAAAATTATTGACCAAGTGGCTGAAATAAGATATCAAACCACCTTGAAGCATTTACAAATATGTTGCAAATTTGCAGTCTTTGGTCCAGCTCCTGGAATTCTTCCAGTGCATACACATATTCAGAGAAACAAATCACCCTGTAGATACCTTATCTAAATGCAGCCACATGTTCAATCAGACACAACAATTCTACAACTTACAGCAGCTTTCAAAAGAAACCAAGGGTTACTTCAAGATGGACAAGCTAGGACTGGCAAGTTTCAGAAGGAAAAGCCTAAAAAGGATCAAACAACCTCCTTGATTAATATATCTTAAGTCAGATTGTGTAATAGTTTTCTATATGTATTTTGCAATGTACTATTTCTTAGTCAACATAGCTATGTCATATTGTAAAGGGAGAGTCTCCCTAGTTTATTGCTTTCATAGAATAATCAACATACCACTAGAGGTAAAGAATAGAGTAGAGGTCTTCTCCTTTCTTCTCATTCTTGGATGTGCAGGTAGGTGCAGACATACAATAGACCATCTAGCAATTAGAGGCCCATTGATGGTTGCAACACACATGCAGCATCCCACAACAAGATCACCAACAACCAACACCCTACAACACCTTGATGAATCACACAACACCACCAACAACCAATAGGAATCTGCAGAACACCATCAACCAATGGAGTGCAAGCCTACTGTTTGTTTTGTTGATTGTTTCTTGTTTGATTGTTTTTGTGCAGGTGTAAAAAATCCATCAACTTCCAACAGTCAGTACTCACTATGGCTGTTTCTCAACAATGCAACTACAGCAGATGAGGAAACCAAACAACCCCTGCTGGAGCAACTGTTAGAACCAACAAGAGCTCACTACTCTTGGACCTCCCCTTTGTGTTTGCTTGTTTGTTTATGCAGGTTGCTGGAGCATCAGAAGCTGCAAACTCTAACAAGATGCAGTTGCACAAGCCATGTACTATAGCAGCAGCAGCTGACCTGGAAGATCTTCAACCATTTCCAGCACACAATAACAACAACCCTAAATCCCTTGCAGATACCAGAGCAATAACAGTAGTACTTGTTTGTGGTCCAACTGATTCTGCAGGTCACACAGAAGCTCCATATGCATCAACCATTCAACAGCATCAGCAACAACACAAGCCAAAAGCAACACACAATTCAGCAACAGTCAGCAAAATCTCAACAATATGCATCATGCAACATCAAACTGATGCCACATGTTATAGTATGATAGCATATGTAGCAACTACAGACCTCAAGAAGTCACAACCCAAACGGATAACTAGAGACGTTAGTCGAGCGACCTTGAAAAAGTTAGCCGACTGAAGACTCATCAAATGAAATACATCCATATGTCACCAAATATGCAACACCATGCACTGACATTGCATGAAGCACTCGCATCTCATGGACAAGCTCGGTATGAAAAAGATTAAGAAGGCGAAGATGAAATGAATGTTCTCGATCCATGGAAATTGGAAGTTTCATATACTTGTTCTTCAATTTAGCTATGTTTTAATGTAGCTTAGTTGAATAGGACTAGTGTAGGTTTTCTTCTTGTATTGACATGGAAGGGGAGAGTCTCCCTCATTCACGTTTTTCATAGTTTTATTGTATCGAGAGGAGTCCTCTCATAGGTTTATCATTTTCCATCTACCAATGGAGATGAGCTGGCCGATCTTAGTAGGTCGGCTGACTTATGAACCATCTTAAGTTTGGAGGTAAGGTTAATGTCCCCCTCCGTGTATTTTTATTATTTTTATTATTTTTATTTATTTTAAGGCTTGGGGGTGCTGCTCAACCCCTAACTGTGCACGAGAGGTGGGAGCCTCGTGTAGGGTCTGTTCCCCCCCCAAAAAAATAATAAGCGAAGGACCTTTGAACTTATTGAGAGCGACCGTTAACCAACATAAACCATATGAGCTATAACATAGAGTCCCAATGTTTACCCATAAATTAGAGGAAAGGGAGAGACTACTTGCCAAGGTCGATTCCGATATGCTTAAGTGGATCCACTAAACTACACTAAGGATCGAGCCTCAACTACGGGTGACCCTCAAAAGAAATCAAACCTCTTAAACAGGTGATCCTCTAAGGAATCAAGCCTCTTCTACAAGTAATCCTCTGTCTTATGGTGGCACGTAGTTATGGGACAATAGGATCTTTCTACGGGTCTATTGCCTTTGCTACCAGAGAGAATGGCTATCTCAAGGTCTACTCAGCGCTAGGTAAACTCTCAATGGAATCTCAATAACATGATCATAATATAATAAGTTAGGATAAAAATTGCCTATCAATCCATCTTTAAAACATATTAGGAATAGCTCATCTACTTAGTGATTCATAAGAATCTATAACTTTGGTGACAATTGTCATTATCACCATCTCAAAACATCTAATGATCTTAACTCTGATCATCATCTCAATATTTAACTTTAAAATCATAATCTCAGTTGTAACTTATTAAAAACTATCTTTATAAATCATTTAACTCATGATTAACTCATAAAATCATCTTTAACTTTTATCATTATTATAACTTTCATTATAAAAATCACAATATCAACTTAAACCATGAAAACATTATTTGAAGATCGTTGAACTCATAATCTATTCGTGAAAATCATCTTTAACTTCATAATCTTAACATGGAAATAGATTCATGCATGGGCATTAATAATTCAACTTAAATCATGCAATTCAAATAAAAACATGCATATAATGATCATTGATAACATGTAAAAATGGAATTAAATCAGCTCAATGCAATTCATCAAAACTAGGGTTCATAATCAATTATAAATTGAATGAAAACTTGAGAAATCTTTGGGACTTCATGGGTGTAAAGGGCCCATGAATCAATCTCCACATACCTTGCTTGAATTTACTAAGAATTGAAGAAAAACCTTGAAGAAATCTATAAACACTAGCTTGAATTTGGAGAGAAACCTTGAGAGTTTGAGTTTTTTGCCTTAGAAAATTTTAAAAGAATGAATTGAATAGGAGGGGAATTCGAAGAATTGAATATTTGTAGACTTTGAACTTGGCCATAAAAGCGTCTAGGTTCATTGAAACGAACATGGAAAAAGACACAATTTTCCTTCATTAAAATCTGAAAGTTGACCCTACAAATCACTCCTTATAGGTCGTCAAAATGTCTACGAGTTGTAGACCCAATTCGTCCTGTCAAACCTTGGAAAAAGCAAACAAAATGATCCTCTGATCTTTGTTTATGACCAATGTTTATGACATGTAATCATTTCTACGGTTCGTAACTTGTTCCTACAGGTCATAACTCTTGGTCATAATATTTACTACGGATAGTAACTTGACAGTCTTTAGTAAAAAGGTCATAACCTTTTAACCTGGACTCCAAATGAGGAAAACTTTGTGGCTTTAGAGAGAGAACTCAAAGAAATTTGAAGTGATAGTTAATGGGCTACATAATTCCTTATATTCTAGGAGATATAATCATTTGAAGTTGACTTAAGTAAAATCTTTCACCAAAACTCAATCGGTAAGAAATCTTTCACTCGACTTTGTGCTAGAGGATTCTTGTTACATCAAAACATCTCCAAATCTATTCCCACAATTAATAATTAGACTAAACACCAATGCACAATTAAGAATCACCCTTTACAATACTATAGATGGCTTCTATGATTAGTCAATTATCTACGAGTCATCAATATGATTCATCAAAGTAGTGCTCCAAAATCAGAGGCTATTAGAATGAAACATGGTCCCTACGACTCATCCTTACAAGTTGTCGACTCTCCTACGAGTCTACAAATGACTCATTAATTTTCCCTTCACTTAGTCAAAATTCAGTACTCAAGACCCAATTCGACGAGTCCATTCTATGTCTTGTAACTCATCCTACGACTCATCCTGGTGAGTCATTTTGAAAGAACTGAGGCTTGTCAATTTCAAAAAATTAAATATCAACTCTACGACTAACTCTATGAGTAGTCACCATTGCTACGGTCATCAACTTGACTCGTAAATGCAGTTCCAAACTTAGTCAATTTTTCAACCTCAATATTATTCCTATGAGCCACTCCTACAATCCATAGGAGTCCCTATGACTCGTACATCAAGTCATAAACTCTGGGAAAGACTCTTTTCTTGGAATATTCTTTCATTTTGACTTTTTAACTTTCGGAGCCTTACAATGCTACATCATTTTATGATACAGATTCAGGTACTTATAATAGAAGACATTTATAAAATCTCTTTCCATTAGTAGTTGGTGAGATCTCGTTGCTTTCGGAGGGCTCTAGTTTAGTTTGTTTGGTATATTTATATATTGATTATTTTTAGTAGAGTAGTTAGGTAGCCATTGGTATTGTGTCAGTACCTATATTAGTTTAGTGGTGTCTACATGGACAAAGTTAGTGAGTCAATTAAGTTTATTCATTCTGATGTTGTAAACATTATTACTACTTATATTCAGAACTATTTTCATACTTATACATAAAGAAAGACTGAGATATTTTATATTTAAAATTCCATAAAGTGACAATTTTGCTGTCCACCCCGGGGTATGCGCTAGCGCCCTTGGCAGGATCCGAGCCTTGAATCAAGACAGAGGAGTTTAAATGATTTTAAATGTGTATCTTTTTTAAATCTTTTGCATGTATGTTTAGTCTTTCATTTAGTAGCCAACCAAGCCAACAATTCGCTTGGGACCAACAATGATTTCTGAGTGCCGACCATGTTCAGAGTGTAGGTTTAGAGCATGACGTTTTGTATTGATACTTGTGATTTATTCATGACCTTAGCCTATATGTAAGCCAGTGATTGTCTTTGGTTTGAAGCCCTTTGACGTCGATTTGGTTGGTACTAGGTCCTTGTAGACTAGTGTAGCAGCGTTGAGTCTGATAGTGAAAGTCTTAACTTGATGACAACTTTGCTCTTATTAGACTATCATCCATAATTTCCTTACACTGGCATGTTTTTGTTGTGATTTTGGGCCTTATTGGTTACTTTGTAGTAGGTCATGCGTATCGAGTTAAAGTAGATCCTTGTGACTCAGAAAATGGTTTCATTCTACGGTTTTAACTCAATTGATGATGAACATGTGATTATGGAGCTCTCAGAATGTATTAGTCGCTATTCAAGGTCCATACCTAGCTCTTGACCTTATGTTTGAATTAGGGTTATTTGAGTGCCTTAGTTATGGTTTGAGGTTCGAATTTTGGTGACTCTATTTTTGGAACTTGTCTATTATCAATTAAAATTAATTGTGTCCCTTTTATGTACTCATCATACTTATGGGGGTCCATTTGGGTTATTTTCATTTTAATTGCACACAATTGTACCTTCTAAGCTTATTGATAACACTCAACTACACTCCCAAATTAGAAATATGGGCGGACGTATGCAAAATAACACACAAATTATGAGGTCGGGTTAAAATTCCACAACAATGTAAGGGTGATTGAAAGGATAAATAATTACAAGCAACAAATTTAATCTGAACAATGAATACAAGTATTTATTTATGGAGGGGGGGTTCAAATAAGGGACAAACACTAAACTATGATAATAAAAATAAATGATATATTGGTCAAAGACCTTTTACCCAAGGATAACAAATAGATTTGGGAATGGGGATTCAATTCAAGCTTAAACAGTGTACAACAAATAACCATACATTATCAAGATAATCATGGGCAAGTCAACTCTGCCTAGGATTCTCAAGTACTTACTTGTATCTCAAGATCACAAGAAAATATATTTTGACTAATTCTTCCAAAATTAGCAAGCATAACAAATTAAGCAACCCAATATTGCAATACTAAGATTATCCTATCCCTCACTCAAATCCTAAGGTGAGAGTTAGACCTAGATCTAGACTTTCCTGAGCTCTAGTCCACTAGCCAAACCAATTCTCAAATCATGCTAATCAATCTTATCTACACTGAATCCTATTTCTCAAGCAAAATCAAGGTAAATAGGCAAGTACTTGGGTTGATTACTCCATTGGAAATCAATTAAAGCATGATATCAATTAGAGAATGTCATAACCCAACCCCGTAGGCCGCGATTGGAGTTTAACCTGAACCCTTGTATACACATTTATCAATTGTGGTCAAGTCGAACTATAAACAACATTGTAACGTGCATCAGAACCCTATTGGTTGATAATATTTCCATAAACCTGTAGCCTCTTTTATTTGTATCACATCCTGAATGGGCACGCACGCCGACAAGGCTGCCGCAATATAATAACATGTTCAATACATCATATAGACTCAGCTGAAACAAACTGACATACACAACCCACATATACATGTCTGCATACCTCTAAAAATATCAATGATAATATATGGCGGGATAGGGCCCCCGTCGTACCCCTGAACAATAAAACAAAGATATACATCAGCAGCCAGTACCAAAAACCTGGCTCTGAAATAATGGAGCCTCTTCCAGCTGAGCTGAATAGAATCCTAAGCTGATGGACTCCGAAAACCTATATCTATACCTACGGGCATGAACGCATCCCCCCAAGAAAAGGGGGTCAGTATGACATATGTACTGAGTATGTAAAAATAACATAAAATAATTGGAAGTATATCTGAAATAGAAAAGCAAGGGATAAAACATCAAATCAGAAACATGTACCTATACTCAGTGAATCATAAAAGTATGCATGCTCAAATTATATAATATAGCCGTCCCCATCAAGGATTCGGTGAATCATATCTGTAGGACCATCATAGTCCTAGTACCATCACCACCTTATTACAACACATCATCATATATATACATATGTACTCGTCCCCCTAGTGAGGGACGCTGTGAGTTTTTCGTGTCATTGCATTATCATGTCCTCATATAGTGTACCCGGCCCTTTAGTGAGGGACTCGATAGATAATGCAGTGAATTATGCACGAGAACATACTCTGTCCTGGGACTTAGTGATAGAAGGGTTACAGTATTCATGAGTAGAGTAGTGAGTAACTATATACAATTTAAACCATTATCAGAAACTCGACAGAATAAGAAAGTTAAGCTTTTGCCTGAGGACCCGAGTAGTAGTGTAGTCATCTTGAGTACCCTTTAAATGCCATTATGGGCTATACCAATTGTAACCTCGGGGACCCTATACATGTACCAACGTAAGGCCAAGTCGCTTATGGAATCAGAAACACTTGTTATCATATAGTCTTTACGACTTGGAGCCTGTACATTTGGTACCTCTTTAACATATAGAAGTTTCCAGGGAAATAGCTCAACTACTATAGGAGTTCAATATTCAGAAGTAAATAAGATATTCTTAAGAATGGAATTACCCCAGAGCTCATATCATAGTTAACTTACAACTAGGACATGCCAAAAAAGAAAGAGAATAAGCTATATTTAGTCTGTACTTCCCTTCAGGTGGTCATCATTTATATATTTCATACCCGGCCCATCCTGGGGCTCGGTAAAAAACTATGGCATCATAATCTCTTTTTTATGCCAAGTACATATTAAGAGAAAGGAGAGATAGCTTTCCACACACTACTTTTTAACACGTAGAAGCCTTAACGGGGCAATACTCAATTCTTGCAGAAGTTCCAATACCAAGCAGTGGATAGGGATTATGAGGCGTACTTGGAGTTATGGGAATGAAATTATCCCCACATTTCACATATAATTCACTTACGGCTAAGGCATGCATAAAGAAAAGAAAGATAGATCATGCCTATGCCAAAAACATGCCAAGAGAAAGCTTCACATACCTCTTACGAGTTACTCTTTATCATGTTCGCCTCGTCGTCCTTTGAACCTATTCAACATAGAATAAATATGAATATCAACCATCCCTGACTTTTCAGCATCTTAAGTTGCACACGAGTATTTATAGAACTCATTTCCTTGCTCGTCTTCTCGACTAGTTCTTTAGCTAGTGAAGGAGTTAATGAAAATTGGGCAGCACCTCCCCTATAACATGCCCTATCCGAATTTCCAATTAGATACCTAACCACTACAGCCAACCAAAAACAACAACCTGCAGCTCATATACAAATAAAGCATGGCAACATTACATAACATAAGCTCCAACCAACTTGCTGAAAATTACGATACTAAAATAGGGTTTCTAGTCTTTATTTCGCAAAACCTTTAATTATACAAAATGAGGGGTCGTGTGGATGAAATCAGAAGTACCCACACCTCTTTTAGAATACTTTTAGTCCCTGAAACACACCCCCACACACCTTCATCAGCACACCACAAGCGCAACACCTTGCTTCGACTACAACTTAACTATAGCGACTCCAATTTAGTTTGTTTTGAATCGTCGAGCATATTTATGGAATTTTCATATTTCCATCCACTTAAACAATGTGTAACAAACTTCATAACAACACCATAAGCTCCAAATTGAAGGTAAAGGTCTTACCTTACCCGAAATTGGCCAAAACTCGCCAAACTAGCCTCGGAAATTCCTTGTCGTGCTGAAACTTTTGCGGACTATTTGTATCCCTTCTTCACTGTCCCGAATTGAAATTTCTTGTTATTAAACACCATCATATCACCATATTATACCTTAAATAATTAATTCACAGAGACAAAGTTGGAGGCTTACCTCAAGGTAGCCAAACACGCAGCCCCTCTCCTTGGTTCTCCAAGTTTTTCTTTCAACTTTCTCTTATTTTTTCCATGTGTACGGCTGAAGAACTGATTCCGTAGGCACTGTAAGATATATATATATATAAATCTCCATGTACTTGAGGAACACCTTAGATAATTAATTCGCAGAGAAAAATTGGAGGACTTACCCTTTTTTTCCTTAGTTACCGTAGGTACTCTCTCTTAGACTTCTAGTTTCTTTTCCTTTGCTTTCTCTAAATTTCAGCTTCAGCTCAATAATTTGATAAGGAATGACTTAAGAGTCATCCCACATGTATATATATGTCTCCCCAAAAGGTGACATGTGTCATCCCCTAAGGGTGACACGTGCCAGCCTCCATTGGGCCACCACGTCCATGCAGCCAATTAGGGGCTGCCATGTGTCCTTAGTGGGGCCCATCCCCAAGTAGGTGGGTCACCTACTTGACCCCAAGCAGGTGGGTCACTTGCTTCCACGTATCACCTTCCTAGGTTGCCACATGGCGCCTTCTCTTGCTTCCACGTGTCGCCCCCTCTCGCTGCCATGTGTCACTCCCATATGCTGCCATGTGTACCTCTCACGTGCTTCCATGTGTCAAGTAGGTGCATCACCTACTTAATACAAGTAGGTGCATCACTTTCTTACTTCTTCTTCGTGGGTTCATAATCTCGTCTTACTTTAAGGACCTATGTAATCCTTCTTATGTAAGATCGGCATGTACTTAAGTAGCTTAAGTATATAAGACCTCCGAAGTGATGGCTTACACACGTAAGTTGAGTCCTACGACTCATTACTTGTCCTCTAACTCCTTCCGACTTCTCATGACCTATTTCCAACCTTCCCTACTATTGAGTATCACATTCTCCCTTCCTTAGAGTTGTTTGATAGTGTCGTAGCTTATGTGGCTCACATGATAACTTCTAAGAAGCTTAGGAGGCATTCCGAGCTTAAGAGTGTGGGGTGTAACAGAGAATCAAAGACTCATAACATAAACAAGATAATATTCAATTAATTACAAAATCATAAAGAAAGAATCAAAATTTAAATATTGTTTATCGCTAACACAATATCCAAATCTGAAAACTAGAAACACTACAACTATGAATAATCAATCAAAACCATGAGTTGAAGAAAGATCTTAAAATTTACACATTTAAGCTCGCAATCTTCACTCTTCAAGTTGAGTGGTGGATTTTTGCTCCCAAATTAGGATTTTTTGATCAACGATAAGTGATTGATAAGTCAGTTATGAGTTTCAAAAGGATTGAGATGCCTTTTATTCGGATTGAGGTTTCCAAGTGTGCAAAGACATCATTGGGCAATAATGTAGCACATCAAGTTCAAGTGCGGTAACTTGGTCGCAAGTGCGACTATCATTGTTGTGTATCAATCCTCGCAAGTGCGGAGGTCCTCTATTCTTTGATTCTCGCAGGAGAGACAAATGTTTTATGGAAGTGGCATTACAGGTGCAACTTATCTCTAATTGGTACGGCTCCTGTGGAATAGTCTCTCTTTCACAGATGTGTCTTTTCTTTCACCGGTGTAAGCTCATAGGTGTGGTTCCTCTTTCACAAGTGCGAATGACCTAGGACTTTAGTCCCTGTATTTTCTTCTCTTTTGAACTCCTTTTTGGATTCTTTCCACGTCAATCCTGCTTTTAGAGCTCTTCACTTGAAATACACACAATACACATATAAATAGTCTCTTTTGATGATAAGAAAGTAAAGATTCACAAGAAAAAATCTATAAATATGTGGTAAATTCACCAGTTATCACCCCTCCCCCCCCAACTTAATCCTTTTCTTGCCCTCAAGCAAAATCATAATCAAAGCACATGGAGATATGATCTTTTCAGCACATAACTCAGCATTATGATTTTGCTTTCACACATAACAATCAAGCATAAGGAACATTACTTTTATTGGTACTAGCAATTAGCCTATTTTCATGCAAAATTATTTTTCGGTGCCCCCCTCCTTATTTTTAAAACTCATTTTCAAGGATGCACCACATTTAAACTAGAATGATCAAGTGACAACAACCCATTCTCAAGAAATACTTCACACTCATTAGTTTCTTTTCATGCACGTTTGGCTCAATATCGGATTGTTAACCTCACCACTATCTTAATTCTCATTCCCTCACAAGAAAGAATGTCTCATACTCACAAAGCACTTATCATCCTTACAATTATCAAACCATATGCTTGTCCTTATTTTCAATCAATAATGACTCAAAAACAATCGACCAGGAATCATAAATGGTATTTATCAAGCTCATAATGTAGGCTTAGGAAGGTTAGGATAAAATTTTGGTACAAGTGACTACACCCTCATTTAACTCTACATACACCTTTCATTTGCTTTCTACCATTTTCCTTCATTTTGGTTTCAAATCACACTCTTCTATTTAAGTTCTCACAAAATTCCCTGCATGTAACAATTTCACATTCTTGAAGGAATTTTTTTCTTTTACTTTTCATGCTTCTTTTCATTTCTTTCTTTAGTCCATATTGCTCCTTTCCTTGACTTATTCTTTTCTTACTCAATACAAGTACTATGTGGTTTGCATCTCCTCTTCACAATTTTTATCACCCCTAACTAAGGCTTTTAGCCTCATTTTACAATTTCTTTTAGAGTTCAAAAAGGGAAAAGTTCAAGAGAGAATTCATTTTTTCTTAAAAAGGATAAGGGTTGTGATTTGATTTCCAAAGAAATGATATTAGTATCAAAAGGGGACAACTAGGGATATAATTTAGTGTAATAGTAGGTTTTTTCTCGATCAAGTGAGTTTCTAAGAATCTAAAAGAAGGTCTGAGTTCATTTTCCTAATCAAAAGTAATCAAGACCATATGAAAAGACTAACCACACAAATTTTAGATGGCACAAGCAAACAAAAGAATTTATTTTACAACCTTACCATACATGAATTGCATTAATGAAGATGGTTCAATTTTCACATCCTTTCATAAGAGCACAAAGCATCACTTTTAAAATTACTAATGAGTCAATACTCATAAAAAGAATTACAAGAGTTTTCATAAAATTAATCTCAATGCATTTCTTTTGCAAAAGTTTGAGGGGTACTCACTTTTTCAATCACATTGAAAGGCTACTTTGATAGTACGAATCAAATCACATCTTCCCAAGAAGAGTACGATTTACCCTTAAGGAAGGTCTCACCCACTCAATCATTGGGTGACTTCATGCATTCTTTCAAGATGTGGCTACTCATACTTCACCACACAAATACCCCATGCATATTTTCATAACCACACAATGGTTTTTCCCTTAATAAAGTTGTCACTCTATCCAACATTAGGAACCGCCACTAAATCAGCATTATAAAATAAAAATAAAAAGCTAAAAAACAAAAATAAAAACCACATAGAGAAATAAAAAAATAACACAAATTCAAACGCATCCATAATTACTAAACAGCCCAACAATGGCACATCATCCAACAAAAATCATCAAAACAACCCAATAAGAGAACCATTTTCCAAAACATAAATAAAAAAACCTAAATGCTACCACGCCCGAATTAAATGAATGCATTGTCCCCAATGCACCATGAAAAAAGAAATAAAAACATATAAAAAAGGCTACCTAAAGTCTCATCAGGCTAGCAAACTTGTGGCATTGTGTATATCTAGGATAAGAAGTGTTCCTCGTCCTCATCATCATTATCCTTTTCCTCAAATAGGAAGAAGTACAACTCATTATCATTTGTATTGGCAGTGGAAATATTCTTGTTTGATTGGCCCCACTTGAATATTGACTCAATGCCACACCACATCTTTACCATCAACTTCCCTTTCTTCTTTTTTTTCCTTCTCCTCTTTAAATTTGTATTGGAGAGTAGCATGTGCTTTGGCCGAACTTACAGGCCTTTTCAAGCATGCTCATCAAAGCTTCCATTTTGGTAATGGTTTCACCTTGCTTCTTTTGAGTATCAACGTATTCTTTCATTTCTTTTTGGTAAAGTATCCACTTGTGAAGGCTCGCTAGACAAGTTAGATACCAAATATCAAATAGTATCCAATTGGGAAAAAATGCTCGAAAGGGTCATTTTGGTAGTGGAGTTTGAGATGAACAACCATGCTCTATACTTCTATTCAACTTTGCCTTTTTACTTTTCCACACAACACCTTAACCTTTCATTTTTAAGGGATGATACAGTTTTCCAGTTGGGATATCTTGGTTTAAGTACTCCTTGAGCTCATTCATTATGTAGTGATAGACATTCATGGGAATGCCTTCAAGTAGACTGGCAATCATCTTAGCTCAGAATAGGGGTATATCAAAAATATTTGATGATATGTGCACACAACTGCAAATGATATTGAGCCATATCTTCAATTGGCCATGAAATCACTAGCCACTCTTTCGCACCTTAGAGGTACTAACATCAATAATTCAATATTTACCCAAGGTGTAGGGAGTCTCTAGAGGACGTTGAACATTCTTACTAATTAGAGAAAATTGCATTCTAATATCATGGACACTAAGAGAAAATTCACCACCACCAACACCATCATCATCAACAATAGCACCATGACCACCAGCAATACTAGAACCACCAATATCACCAACATCACTTACACAACCATCACAACCAATTCCACGACCACCAGGAACACTACCATGCTTAAAGTCTACTCGGAAGTCATTGCTGGTCCCAAGAAAAAGCTCTTAGCCTGGATGACTACTTAGTGGAAGACTCAAACTCAATGCAGAAGCTTTAAAATGATGAGAATTAAAGATACTTTAAATCAAAATTCATGCAATGTCTTAATATAATCTGAATATAGTATGAAATAATGGTTTAAGCATAAATCTAAAATAACTAAATTTACTCTATAATTTGGTCTATGAAGCCTCTAATGCTATGAATAGGTGTTGGGACAAGACTTCTCTGCTACCTCAAAAAAACTACTAAGTAATAAAAATAATAATTGTAAAGGAGTCTTCCAAAATCAAGGTGATCTAACCAAAGGCTGAGAAAATATGATCTCAATGGAGCACCTGTTGATGATCTTGAGTACCTGCATCTGCATCATAAAATAATGCAGCATTAAAACATGCCAGTTCATAGAATGTACAGTAGGTAATAAAAATGAATGCAATCATAACTGAACTAAATACTCAAGTTGAAAGGAATGCTAAAAATAATTTTACTGAGTAAAACATGATTTTAATGAAAATATGTAAAACTTCACAACTGAGATATGCAATAATAACAAATACTGAAATAATATACTTTTACTTTTCTTGGGGTGTTTCTCTAATCGATAACCATCACTATTAGCCTCGTGATAATACAATGTTCTGACCACGTTGTCAGAGCCATCCTATACCTTGCCATAGCATAGGACAATAATTTACCTTTTGGAACCATCTAAAAAGTCCTTTTTTGAGACTGGGTGAGGAGTCGCTCGAATCAACAACACGATCTCATATATGCTGGTGGTGCAGGTTATGGGGTTTGAGTTATCTTAACTCTTACCCAAATCGATGCTCAATACTTCTCCCAAAACATGTGCTATGCTCAATAACTTTAAAGATATCCCACTTTAGCGAAAAACTAAGAATCTGTTACTTAGAGCTGTTGCTCAAAATACTTTCTTCAAACCTATTCGAGTACAACTTTAATTTACTGAAAATTCCTTTATCAAACTGACAATTCTTTAAAAGACATGCTTTTCTCAATACAAGTTATGCAATTTTAAGCCTTTAGTTTCCTTAAAACTTTTATATTTACTATAAGCTTTTGAAATACTTTTACTTTAGCTGAAATCAATGCATAATTTATATAAATATAAAACCTTCGACAACTCAAATAGGATTCATGTGAAAAATAAGCATGAACAACAAACAATAATAAGGAATACATGGACAATCACAACTTTTGATAATGAGCATTTCTCATTTTGAACATTCTATGGTATATAGAATATGCTTGAACCCTAGCTTTTCTTCTCTTAAAACCATGCTCTATGTTTTGAGAGTGATTATAAAGAGAAGAAGGGTCAAATAACAATGATAAAGAACCTAATTATATCCCAAAACATCGAGTATTGGACTAGGAAAGGATGGGAAAATACCCAAATATCCTTCATTAAAACAGACAGAAGCCATATATGTAAGTCCATCTACGGGGCGTACAATGTTCTACAGGATATAAAAGCCACTCGTGGAAACTGAATGGAGCTTGAGGGTTTTTCAAGTTTAGTTCTATGGAACCTTCTACGGTCTATAGACCCTTCTATGAATCGTAGACCCTGCTCGTAGAATGACTGAGGTAGGAGTTTTAGGACTTTGGATCAACAGGACCTTCAACAATCCGTAGACCCTTTTACGGGCCATACAAGGACTTGTCCTATACACTAGAAAATTTTAAATATCTAAACTTTTCCGATGGCTACCATTTACAGTCTGTAGAAGCTGTCCGTAGAAAGATATGTAAAGCATGGACTTTAATAAATAAAGTCATAACCAGAACAGAATGTACAAAACATGAGCAAAATATCCAGAATGTCAAAATACTTATCACAAACACAGATAATGCATGCGGAAAAACATATGTCATATTCGGCCCCATTAGGGGACTCAGTGAACAAAACGTTGTTACCCTCCCGTCACTGGTGCCACAACACAACATACTCCGAAGTAGAGAATATCTCCATAACAGATCATATCATATCGGATAGCCATATCATATCATATCATCTGACATCAGCATATGTGTACATGGCACAACTACACTACAACCCATGTACATGTCATACCTGCCCCCTCACATCGGGGCATCGTGAATAATGTAGAGAAGTACGCTTGATAACATATCCTGGCCCGGGCTCAGTAGAAGAAGCATTGAGGCATCCACGGGTGGAGTAGTGAGAAACTAAATATAATTTAAAATATAGTCAAAGACTCAATGAAGTAGTAAAGATGAATTGTCATTTGAAAATTTGGACGATAGTCATATCAATCATTCCTCAAATATCACTATTGATCATATCAAAAGAGCCTTAGAAATCATAGGCATGCATCAAGACGATATAAAATAACTTATAAAAGTTAAGGACATTAACCACTGGGAATTTCTAAGAACAGGAATCATGAATCACCATCAAGACTTATGAATGGAATTACCCCCAAATCTCATATTAATCCTTACTTAATTCTAATACATGCCAAAAGAAACAAGGTAGCTTCACATACCTATGCCAAAAATATGCCAAAAGAAAGAAGGTAGCTTCACATACCTTTTATGGATTACTCTTAACCACATTTGCCTCGTCGTCTTTTGAACCTATTTAACATGAAAGAAATACTAAGGTTAATAACCTTTCACTTTCCAATTTCCAACTCTACAACCAAGTACCATAGGAATCGTTTCCTTATCCATTTCCCTCGACTAGTTTATTACTAGTTCTAAAGTTATCGGAAATCGGGCAGCATCTCCCCTATAACTTGCCCTATCCAAACTTCCAACTACATCCTTAATTACCATAGAAAACCAACAACAACAAACAGCAGAATATATACAAGTAAAATCACTTCAACATTACCCAATATAAACTCCAACCAACTCGCTCAAAACTACGATACCAAAATAGAGTTTTTAACCTTTGTTTCGTAAAACCTTTAACCATACGAAATGAAGGGTCATGTGTCTGCAACCAGCAGAAAACAAACCCTTATTAGAAAACTTTCCATACCTGCAACACACAATCAAACCAGCTGCAACCGCAGCACCACAATCACAACACACTACTCCACTTCGATTTAACTCTAACTTCAATTTAGTTTGTTTTTAGCGTGAAGAATTCTTATGAAATTTTTCCACTTCTAGCATTATTAAATACATGTAATATACATCATAACAACATCATAAACTCCAATTTAAATGTAAAACCCTTACCTTATCTGAAACTCACAAAAACTCACCTCGGAAGCTCTTCTAGCGCGGCTGAAACTTTGTGGCTGTTTTCTATCCTTTTAGGGCTTCTTGAAACCATAAATTTACATTAATAAAACCTTAATACCCTCTTGGTATACCCTATATAATTAATTCACGGAACGAAATTGGAGAACTCACCCTTTTTTTCTCCCCAAATCTGAGGCTCTCTCTTTCTCTCTAGCTAGAGTTTCTTCTCTCTTCTTTCCTTGAATTTTTGGATGAAGATGTAACTTATGGGATAAGGATGAGTTGAAAGTCATAAAACATATATATATATATAGTCCACCTTGGGGGGGTGACATGTGTCATCCCCTAAGTGGTGACACGTGTCATCCCCTAAGTGGTGACATGTGTCAAGCCCTTAGTGGGCCAACGCATCACCTCCTCTACTTAGGGGATGCCACGTGTCATGTGGGGCCCACCCCTTGCTTCAGCTGCTGCCACATGTCACTTCCAAATATTGCCACATGGAACTCCCTCTTGCTGCCACATGTCACCATTTTTTCCTCCCCGTGAGTTCGTAATCTCGTCTTACTTTACGAACTTATGTAATCCTTGCTACGTAAGCTTGGTATGAATTCAAGTAGCTTAAGAATGTAAGATTTTCAAGTTGGTAGCTTATGTATGAAAGTCGAGTCCTACGACTCATTACTTGGCTTCCAACTTCTTCCGGATTCTTATAACCATATTTCCAATCTTTCCTACTATGGGGTGTCACATTTTCCCTTCCTTAGAGTTGTTTGATAGCGTTATAGATTATCCGACTCACATGGTGACTTCTAAGAAGCTTAAGAACCTTTCAAGGTACAAAAGTATGGGGTATAACAAATCAAACCTCAATACAATATATATATATAGTATTAATTCAAATCACTATTTTTGTCAATCAATATTAAAGCCAACATCTTTATTCAAAACATGTGTAAAAATATTCATAAGCATCAAATCAATTAGGGTAATGGGAAAGTTGCCACGAAGAATATTTCCAATAATATGAGAGATAAAAATAATAATAATCTCAATGCATAAATATATTTAACTCGATAGATGAAGAATTAGCTCATTCAGAATTCAAGAATTAGGGCAAAACTCAACTATAACTCAATTTAAATATTAGACACATGGATGAACTCAATCCAATGCTATGAGTAGCCTTACATACCTAGAATCCTAAGATTCACTCTAAATTGAAAAACTTAATGAAAACTCTTGAACTCCTAGCCTTTTCTCCTCACCAGAGCATTCCAACTAGAAGAAGTGACGTTTGGAAGTGTTGTTGACTTAACATTTAGGTTTTGGCATAAAAGGGCTTGCACAGTCTTTGTGTACTATCCAGAGTATAAGAATCACCGAAATAGTATTTCTACACTACTAAAAATTAAAACTATATTTGAAAATAAGTAAACAAGTGTATAGAAAGAAGATTTGCTTGAGAAAACTTGATGAATAAAATGAGGAAATAAGGTTGGTATTTATAGGTCTGGAGGAGGACCCTAACAATAAATAAAAATAATTATAAAGGATGATCTTGAAAATTCAATTAAGGATTGTGATCTAATGGATGATGTCAAATGGAGGACTATTGATGTCATGGGTGATGTTAAATGGATGTATCTTTTCGTGGTTGGTGAGATGAACCTTCTTTTAATTGAATACCCTTTTTTTGGAGATGCATTTGAACAAGATAACTTCCTAATTAGGATTTGGTGTCTCATATAAATTTTATATATAGAAGTCTACTTTTATTTCGTTCAAGAATCAACCGATTTGAAGCATCCTACCGTGAGATATAATATTTCTTTTACAAACACTCTATTTCATCACAGCACCATGTCTTGCAAATATTAATTTACTTTATGTACTTATCCTCCGAACTTAAGATATGGTCTTATCAAAAGTTGTAGGTAATGACGTTGAGGTTATTCAAAAATTTGAATAACCTAATTTGGACTATCCTATGAAAAGTTATGTCCAAAATACAGAAGCAATATCATTTTTGTCGAGAATTGAAACACCATATACAATATTTTAGGGGGTGTTAAAATATCTCTCCCTTGTGATCATTCGTCCTCAAATGAAGATGGAACTAGGAGACATCAAGAAAGAATATCATTAAGACATCAATTTCTCAGAAACTCTGATACTCAAATGCTCAAACAACACATAGTCAAATAGTCAATGACTTAAATGCAAGAATACACATAGACTCAAAGGTAGAAATAAGGAATATTACCTTGAACATCATCATCGGGAGGCACAAATAGATGAGGTTATTTAGACTTCATATCTTTTTTAGCTTCCCATGTAGCCTCTTCAACAAATTGATTTTTCCATAGGACTTTGACAGATACCACTTCCTTAGTTCTTAATTTGCGAACCTGACGATCAAGAATTTGAACTAGAATCTCTTCATAACTGAAACTCTCTTTCACCCCAATGCTCTCAGTAGGGACAACAAGTGAAGGATCTCTCAAACATTTCTTAAGCATAGAGATGTGAAACATGGGATGAATAGCTGCTAACTCTGAGGGCAACTCTAATTCATAGGCTATGTTACCAACCCTCCTCAAAATTTGAAATGGACCAATGTAGCAGGGACAAAGCTTCTATTTCTTTCTAAATTTGATCACACCTTTCATGGGTGAAACTTTCAAGTATACCTAACCATACACTTTAAACTCCAAATCTCTCCTTCTAACATTAGTGTAGGATTTTTGGCGACTCTGTGCAGTCCTCAACCTCTCTTGGATGGTTTTTACCTTCTCCATAGCTTGATGAACCAAGTTTGTTCCAATCAACTCAGCTTCACCAACTTCGAACCAACCAATTGGTTATCTATATCTCCTCCCATACAAAGCTTCATAAGGAGCCATTTGAATACTCGAATGGAAGCTATTATTGTATGCAAACTCAATAAAAGGTAAATGATCATCCTAATTACCTTTGAAGTTGATGACACAGGCTCTTAACATATCCTTCAAAGTCTATATCATACGCTTTGCATGGCCGTCTGTCTGCAGATGAAAAGTAGTACTAAGGTTCACTCTTGAACCCAAAGCCTTCTGAAATAACTTCCAAAACTGAGCGGTGAATTTTTCTCCCCTATTTGAGATGATAGACAAAGGAACTCCATGCAATCTAACAATCTCTTTAAGATACAGTCTGGCATAATTCTCTGCGGTGTCCATAGTCTTAACCGGCAAGAAATTGGCCGATTTGGTCGTCCTATCCACAATCGCCCAAATAGAGTCATATTGTTTGGTCCTCAACTTTAACTTGTTGGCAGTTTGGGCACTTGGACACAAACTCTACTATATATCTCTTAATTTCACTCCATCAGTATACTTCTCTCAAGTCGTGGTACATCTTTGTTGAACCTGGATGGATGGAATACCTAGAATTATGGGCATCTACCATGGTTCTCTCTCAAAAGCCATCAACACTTGGAATACATAATATCCCTTGATATCTCAACACTCCATCTCCTCATTTGGAAAAATCCATTACCTTCTGCTTGTGAACCTCATCTTTCATCTGAAGGAGAATGGGGTCTTGATCTTGCTTTCCTTTTACCTATGCAACTAGAGATGATTTAGCTCTATTTTCGACTATTGTTCCACCCTTACTAAAGTTAATAAGTTGAGCTCCCAAATATGTAAGTCTATGCACTTTCTTTGCCAACTCCTTCTTTTCTTCTTCCACATAGGTTGTACTCCCCATGGATAACCCGTTAAGAGCATCGGCAACTACGTTTACTTTACCTGGGTGATAGAGAATACTCATGTCATAATCTTTGAGAAATTCTAGCCATCTCCTCTACCTTAAGTTTGGCTCCTTCTGACTGAATACATACTACAAGCTCTTTCGGTCCATGAATATATTTGCATATACACCATAAGGATAGTGACGCCAAATCTTAAGAGAAAATACCAAAGCTACCAACTCAAGGTCATGAGTAGGGTAGTTTCTCTCATGGGTCTTAAGCTATTTGGAGGCATAGGAAATAACCTTACCTTTCTGCATTTACACACATCCCAACCAACTCTGGAAGCATCATAATAGATTAAAAACCATTCGTTCCCTCGGGTAGAGACCGTACTGGAGCAATAGTCAATCTAGCTTTTAACTCTTGAAAGCTTTTCTCACAAGCATCAGACCATTGAAACTTAAACTTATTCTAAGTTAGCTTAGTCAATGGTGAGGATATGGATTAAAATCACTCAACAAATCTCCTGTAGTAACCAACCAAACCTAAAAAAACTCCTTATATTGGTTGGAGAGGTGGGTCTGGGCTAGTTCTTAACTGCCTCAATCTTTTGAGTATCAACTCGAATTCTATCACCAGATATAATATGGCCTAGGAATGTTACAGACGTAAGCCAAAACTCACACTTTAAAAAATTAGAATACAACTCCCTCTCCTTGAGAGTTTAAAGGACAATCCTAAGGTGGTTAGTATGCTCACTCTTACTTCTAGAGTAAACCAAAATATCATCGATGAAGACAATCACAAACATATCCAGGTATGGCTTAAATACCCGGTTCATGAGGTCCATAAAAGATATAGGAGTGTTTGTCAATCCAAAGGACATAACCAGAAACTCAAAATGACCATAAAGGGTTCGAAAATCAATCTTCGGGATATCGCATTCTCTCACTTTCAACTGATGATAGCCTCATCTAAGGTCTATCTTAGAGAAGAATGTGGCACCCTGAAGTTGGTCAAATAAATCATCTATCCTGGGGAGAGAATACTTGTTCTTTATGGTGACCTTGTTCAGTTGCCAGTAATCAATGCACATTTTAAGAGACCCGTCTTTCTTTTGCATGAATAGGACAGGAGCACCCCAAGGTGAGACACTTGGCCTAATAAATCCCTTATCTAGGTGGTTTTTCAGTTTTCTTTCAACCCTTTCAACTCAGAAGGAGCCATCCTATAAGAAGGAACATAGATAGGTTGTGTATCGGGAAGGACATCAATACCAAAGTCTATCTCTCTACTAGGAGGGATTCTGGGTAGATCCTCAAGAAAGACTTCAGGAAACTCACTCACAATGGGTATTGACTCAAGAGATGGAGCCTGATTATTAATATTTTTGACTCAGACTATATGATATATGCATCTCTTGGAGATTAACCTTCTAGCCTTAAGGTAGAAAATAAATTTACCTCTAGGCATTATAGAACTCCCCTTCTACTCTAAGATAGGCTCATTTGGAAATTGAAACTTGATAATTTAGGTTTTATAATCAACTGAGGCATAACAAGCATAAAGCCAGTCCATGCCAAGAATTACATCAAAATCAACCATGTCTAACTCAACTAAGTCAGCTATGGTATCCCTGTGATAGATTGACACAGTACAATCTCTATTGACCCTCTCATCTAAGATAGACTCACCAGCAGGAGTAGACACGCTAAAAGGCTAATAATACACTCAGAAAGGATCTTAAATTTACTAGACAAGTAAGGAGTCACAAAAGATAACATAACACCTAGATCAAGTAATGCATACACATCAAAAGAAAGGACTCGGAGCATACCAATAACAGTATCTGGTGCATTCTCTTGGTCTTGGAGACTACCCATAGCATAAAGATGATTTTTTCCCCCACCTAGACCTGAAGCTGTACCTCTCTGATTACCTCTATTCTGGGGTGTTGTAGAAGAAAACTGATCTCTACTACCTCCATCTCCCTATCTCTTTAAAGGACACTCATTCTGGAAGTGACATATCTTTCCACATCCATAGAAAGCATTGGTTCCTATACGACACTCTCCTAAATAGAGCTTTCCACATCTAGCATATGGTGGGTTTCCTCTAGAACCTTGAGCAACACGTAATTGGATTGAGAACCCTGAGCTCAGAAGTTCTGGTGACTCAACGACCTCTAATTAGGTGTAAAAGCATTTGTTGAGGAAGGTGCATAATTAGAAGACCTCTTCTGATAGAAGGAATTATTACCCTTCCCT